>NC_088332.1:31992500-32292500 GCF_036884655.1 Musa acuminata AAA Group | reverse complement strand
CACAAGGGTCTCATGAGGATTAGATACGTAGGTGATTGGCTTTAGGTCAAGTGGGAGATTGTTAGTCGTCGATGCCTTGTAAGCTAATCACGTGAGTAATGACATGTGTGACATGATACACATTCTTTTTTATTATTATTTATTTAATATTTATTTATTATTTAACTCACTATAAGAATCATCAAAATCTCCATAAACTTCATTTAATATGATTTCACATATCAGATATGTTTTGCTATATGAAACCACAACTCTAAATCTTTTTTTGAATATCTACAATGATTATCTTTAAGGTATATTATTTATTTATAATAATTTATTATTTGATTTCTTTAGTTATAAATTTGTTAATACAAGATGGATGATATTGATTTGCTCTAGACATATTACTAGTTATAGGTGCCCCACAAGCCAATCACGTGAGTGATGACACGTGTAACATGATATGTATCCTTTTTACTTATTATTATTTAGTATTTTTTTACTTTATATTGTCTATTACATATATTGTGATGTTCATGGATCCGTGCAATGAGAATCGGATAGTGATGACATCATAATAATGAGATCAATTCAGTTTTAAACACAAACTCTAAATAATCTTGGTCATAGGTTACTCGAGAGGGATATCGAGATAACCGGATAGACTGGTGTGCTATATACCTGTCTATATGATGGAGGTGGTCAGTCTCATAGTTGCTCGTATGGGGATACCAGAGATACAATGTAGGTGCTTAATGGAGAATGAGTTCACTTATCGATCTGCTCATAGAATGCTGGATGGTTGATGGTACCTCATTGTCAAACAGCGATTCCATCATCCTAGTGGTGTATTTAGCTCTTAGACTTAAGACACCAAGGATGTCCTATATGAGTACTCTACTCTTTGATACCAGACTTATAGGCCTAGAAGTTTCAGATCTAGCATAGCTAGTCATCGGGAGTGGCAGCCAATCTTACGAGGGCTATTGAGTATCGATAAAGGATCATTTTATTTTGATATTATGAGGGAAATATTCTGTATGTTCTTACTCGGGCAAAATCCCTAGCCAGGGTCATTCGGATTGAGAGAGAAAGAGTTCTCTGGGAGAATCCGATTAGAGCGAGGCTTGAGTAAAAATCGTATGGGCCAAACAACACCATATCTAGAATATAATCTTTAGGATATTAGATAGATAAGGAACTATAGATATATGATAACTAAAGATAGATAGGTCCAATAGATTGGATTCCCCTATATCATTTGAGGACTATGGCGTAGTGGCCTAATACGTCCGTAGTCGATGAGTCGAGTGAATTATTATGAAAATAATAATTCACTGAGCCAGAAGGAGTTTTGACATATATGACTCACGACCAGCTCGATATTGGGCCTAGAGAGTCATATGCATATGGTAGGTGTTGCGTGTTAGGAACGATCGGCACTAAGAGGGGGGGGGTGAATTAGTGCAGCGGTAAAATCATGTCGGTTGGAAAATCTTTCGTATGATAAAACCCATTTCGTAAAGATGCTTAAATCGAAAGTGTATGAAATAGTATAGCAAGAGATAAGAAGGTAGTTTGCAGTTGAAGTAAATTGCTTAAAAGAAATGCAAACCAGATTTTTATATTGGTTCGATCGTCGTGACCTACATCCACTCCACCGATTCCTCTTCCCTCGAAGCCATCGGCATATACTATCGGTCTTCCTTCATTAGACAAAGACTAACTACCTTCTTACAACTCTATTCTCCTTTTGACAGGCTCAAGAGAGAACCTTTACAAGTTTCACACCTCTCTTAGAATGAACTCTAAACTCTAAGAGGTGGAGGGGAACACTCAACACTTTTTAAGAATTTTTAACTCCTTTTCATCAAAGATTCTTTCCTCCTTTCTACCCAATTCTTACCATTCTAAGCAGGAAATAGTGGGGTATTTATAGGCCCCAAATGGATTCAAATTTGGAGCCTAAAATTCAAATCCCCGAGATTTCGGGGTACAAGCGGTACCATCGCCTACACTTGGTGGTACCAACGCCTGCAGCCTGACATTGGGTGGTACCATCACCCAGTCTGGTGGTTCTATCGCTTGGGAGATTGTGTCTGGGTGGTACCACCGCTTGATAGTATTAGAGACCGAGTTTTTCGAGTTTTCCAACTCACAAGCGGTTCCACCGCCTATTCTGGCGGTGCCACCGCTTGACCCAACTTTTGGGTCACTGAATGGGCCTCCCAATGAGCCCAAATTAGTCCCAATTAAGACCCAATTGGCCCCTAATTGAGTGAGCATGATTATACCAAAATCTAACTCAATTAGCCCCCTAAACTACTTCGATCTTAGACATATGATTACAAAGCATGAATCCTTTGTCTGGCATGTCATTGATTCATTCGGCACTCGTCCAATCCTTTAGTGCATCATCCTCTTTTGCAGCCTTTTGCCCAATCGGCATGTTGACCTCCGCAACTTCGATCTCCTTGGTGCAATGTCCACTCCTTTGGCCCGATGCCCGATGCCCGATTCATGACACGAGTCTTTTGCTGACACGTCAATCGATCCTCCAGCCCGACGTCCAATCTTCTAACATGTTCACTCCGGCCAAATATGATTCTTCCTGCTTTAATCAATTTGTCTCTCCTTGATCGAAACTAGCCCTACGTCACTCAAAAATGTAAATTAGATCACAAACTCATCAATTGATTTCATCATCAAAATATGAGATTCAACAATCTTCCCCTTTTTGATGATGACAATCAATTGATGACGGAGTTAACCTTAACTCCCCCTTTTAATATGTCATATTGATAGAACCTTGAATTTAAGTCAAGGCAAATTTAATCATGAAATCATTATGAGTCCAAGCAATATAAAATCATACATAATCAATTTTTCAATATATCATTTCATATATGATCATCAACATAACTTCTCCCCCTTTGTCATCAACAAAAAGGAGAAGTGCAACTAGCAAGTTTTTAATATATAATTTTAAATCATTGCATAATATCATCATTGCATATATCATTATGCAAGCTAGTAATTTTCTTTCTTCTCTTTTGAGAAGTGTAATTTTTTGCTTCTTTTGCAAAGTGTAAGCTAGTAAAATTTCATATCATTTTACAACATGCAAGCTAGCAACAATTTTGAGTTTTGCAAGTTGGTAAATTTTGCTAGATGTGAAACTTAGCATGTTTGCTTTTCTTTATGATGTTCAAACTAGTAAGTTTTTGAATGCGAGATAGTAAATAGCAAGTTTAGAACATGCACGCTAGCAAGTTTTTCACATATAAAAGTTGACAAAATTTTTGCATCTTTTGAGATGTGCAAGATAGCACTCTTGCTTTTCTTAAGATTGCAAGCTAGCAAGTTTTTGATGATATTCAAGATAGCAAGTTCTTTCTTCTCTTTTGAGAAGTTCAAGCTAGCAATTTTGCTTCTACTTAGGATGTGCAAGCTAGTAATTCTTGCTTCTCTTTTGAGTTAGACAAGCTAGCAAGTTTTAGATATGCAAGCTAGTAAGATAACAAGTTTTACATCAAGCAAGCTAACAAATTTTGCACTATGCAAGCTAGCAAATTTTACATCATTTTATAACATGCAAGCTAGTTCTTTCTCCCCCTTTGTCATAGGCAAAAAGGAGAATCATTCAACAATGCAAGTGTTTGAAAGCATATCAAGTATGTTTTACACCAATTTATCCAAGCTAGCAAAACTATCTCCCTTAATATGCAAAACCTTTCCCATTACATCATTTTTCAATTCATCACATAAAATATATCAAGAAAAATTAACTTGGTGATGAGGTATACAATTTATGAAGACAAATTACGACTATCAAAAGATAAATTATGATTCTTTTTGGATGACTCAAATAGAGAAAAGAATAATCATAGTAAATGATCTTAATTCATAAAAAAAATCTCATGTTAGAATTCTAAAAATTCACTAGAAAAATCATGATTCATTTAACAAAAAGATTGTCGATTCATGCATTTGACTAAATATTTTTTAAACCATCATCACTTCAACTCATCATGCACAATATCAAAATGTAAAATCATCAAACATGATACAAACAATTATTTTCAAAATATTCATCATTATTTTCAACTCATTCAATTTATCAAATCAATAAAGTCACTTCCAATATATTTAAAATAAAATAAAGAGATTTATCAATCTCTCTAAATGCAAGTGATTTCCTTTCTCCCCTTTGTCATTGTAAATAAGAAAGAAGAATTTTTAATGGTGCAATTTATTTCTTTCTTACATCAATGCTCTAAGCATCACATAAATACAAAGGTAATCATATGAAAATTATGACATGAAAGATATTAATATCAAATCATGAATGCCACAAGACATAGGATTATCATTACATTTGAATCTAACATTTTGTTGTATTTTCATAAAACACGCAATTGTCATTATTATTTTCAAAATTACTAGTATGATCTTAATTTTTTAACATTTTCATTACATCATTAAACATGTAATTTTTAAGAAAAAATTTTATATAATTTTTTTAAACTAAATTAAAAATAACTCATGAAAAGCATAATGTAATTTCAAAATAAATTAAGGGTATTTTGGTTACCTCATCGTCGAAAGCTATTAAGGCATAGTTTGTCACCTCACCTTTGTTGGTTTGTTCTTCATCTTCAGATGAGCTTGATTCATCCCAAGCCACTTTGAGTATTTTCTTCTTCTTTGACAACTTCTTCTTTTTAAGTTTATTTTTATTTTTTAATTCTTATTTAATGAACTTTTTAAGTTTTATAGTGAGAAGTTTAAGTTCATCATCACTTGAGCTTTCGCTCGAGTAGTCTTCATTTGTTCTAAGTGTCAAATCCTTCCTGTTCTTTGGAAGGTTGTTCTCATATTCATTTTGTGCCACATTGGTCATTTCGTAGGTAATGAAAGACCTGATAAGTTCTTCGATCAAAAAAGTATTCAAATCCTTGGCCTCTTGAATGACCGTTAATTTAGAGTCCCAATTTTTAGAAAAAGATCATAAAATTTTGTTCACAAGTTCAAGGTTCAAAAAACTTTTACCAAGAGTTTTTAGACTATTGATGACATCCGTAAAAACAGGTGTACATGTCTCCAATAGTCTCACTTGGTTCCATTCGAAACACCTCAAAATTATGCATCAAAATATTAATCTTCGAATCTTTAACTCTACTAGTGCCTTCATGTGTGATTTCAAGAGACTACCAAATATTAAAAGCCATTTCGCAAGTAGAAACCTGATTGAATTCATTTTATCTAAGGCGTAAAATAAGGCATTAATAGCCTTTGCATTTAAAGAGAAATTCTTCTTCTCCAACTCATTCCAATCGTTTATTGGAAGAAGACTTTTGAAAACCAAATTCGACTATATTTCATAAATTAAGATTCAACGAAAATAAGAAAACTCCAATTTGAGTTTTTCAATATGTGTAGTTCGTCCCATTGAACATGGGAGGATGAATAAGAGAGTGACCCTCTTGAAAGTTGAAAAGAGTCATTTCTTTTTGGATGTTAAATCAAATGAGAAAAATATGGCTTTGATACCAACTTTTAGGAATGAGTCGACAATAAGAGGGGGGGGGGGGTGGGGGTGTAAATTAGTACAGTGGTAAAATCACGTCGGTTTAAAATATTTCATACGATAAAACCCATTTCATAAAGATGCTTAAATTGAAAGCATACGGAAGAGTATAGCAAGAGATAAGAAGGCAATTTGTAGTTGAAGTAAATTGCTTAAAAGAAATGCAAACCAGATTTTTGTAGTGGTTCGGTCATCGTGACCTATATCCACTCCACCGATTCCTCTTCCGTCAAGGCCACTGGCATCCACTATCGGTCTTCCTTCAGTAGGCGAAAATCAATCACCTTCTTACACTCTATTCTTCTTTTGACAGGCTTAGGAGAGAACCTTTACATGTTTCACACCTCTCTTAGAATGAACTCTAAACTCTAAGAGGAGGGGAACACTCAACACTTTTCAAGCTTTGTCAACTCTTTTTCATCAAGGATTCTTTCCCCCTTTCTACCCAATTCTTGTCGTTCTAAGTAGGAAAGAGTGGGGTATTTATAAGCCCCAAATGGATTCAAATTTGGAGCCCAAAATTCAAATCCCCGAGATTTCAGGGTACGGGTGGTACCACCGCCTGCAGCCTGACATTGGGTTGTACCACCGCCCAGTCTGGTGGTACTATCACATGGGAGACTATGTCTAGGCAGTACCACCACCCAGACTAGTGGTACAATTGCTTGACAGTCTCGGAGACCGGGTTTTTCGAGTTTTCCAACTCACAAGCAGTTTCACCGCCTATTCTGGCAGTGCCACTGCTTGTCCCAACTTTTGGGTCACTAAATGGGCCTCCCATTGAGCCCAAATCAGTCTCAATTAAGGCCCAATTGGCCCCTAATTGATTGAGCATGATTATACCAAAAGCTAACTCAATTAGCCCCCTAAACTGCTTCGATCTTAGACATATGATTACAAAGCATGTTATTGGTTTATCCAGCACTCGTCCGATCCTTTGGTGCATCGTCCTCTTTTGTAGCCTTTTGTCCAGTCGACATGTTGACCTCCGTAACTCTGATATCCTTGGTGCTGTTGAATCTCGTATTTTGATGATGAAACCACTTGATATATGTTTATGATTTAATCTGCGTTTTGAGTGACGTAGGATGCTTCGATCAGGATGAGATAATTAAAGCAGGAAAATCATGTTGTGCCGGAGGAACATGTCAGAAGATTGGACGTCGGGCCGGTGGATTGGTCGACGTATCGACAGAAGGCTTCGGGCTGTGGACTCGAGCATTGGGGCAAGAAGAGCAGGTACTATGCCAAGGATATCGGAGTTGCGGAGTCAACTGGCCAATTGGGCAATAGGCTGCAGGAGAGGACGATGCGCCGAAGAATCAGACGAAGCGTCGAGGGACCAATGACATGCCAGACAACTTGGTTAATTGCTTAGGATTAATTGTCTCGATCGAAATTTTGTTTTAAGTGTGCATGATTAACTACGATGAAAATAATATATGCAATAGGAGTTGCGCCGGAGTCAAGACAATGATCACGTTGGGAGTTCGAGAGTTCGATGGAAGTTCGGACAGTCATTGGAGGTTCTACGGGAACAAATCCGAGAAGTCCATGAGCTTGCTAAAGAAGCTCGTCGAAACTTGCCAAGTGGATCGTCGCAAGTCTAGGAGTTTGCCGGAAGTCCGTAGGAGCATCACCGAGGGTTCATCGGATGATCGACGGAAGTTCGCCGGAAGCTCGCCGGAAGAAGCGACTGACGCACCGGAGCAAGTTGCAGTAAATATCTTAGGAAAAATCGTAGTTAGCACAATGATTAAGTTGGAAATGGGAGGTGATCTCATTAACTTAATCTTGGGGCAATTGGGCCCTTGAAAAACCCAAATTGGGTCGAATGGATCAACCCATTCGGACCCTGATTTCTGGCGGGAGGTGCAACCGCCCAAGCCAGGAGGTAGCATCGCCTGGGCTAAGTCTCTGAGCGAGACTGGGTGGTGCAACCGCCCTAGCCAGGAGGTGGCACCGCCTGGGCTCAGTCTCCGAGCGAGACTAGGCGGTGCAACCTCCCCTGACAGGAGGTGGCACCGCCTGGGCTCGGTCTCCGAGCACTGGTTAAGCGGTGCAACTGCCTCAGTCAGGAGGTTGCACCGCCTGAGCTCGGTCTTCGAGCTCTGGCAGGAGGTGCAACCGCCCCTGACAGGAGGTGGCACCGCCCAGAGGCTCAGTCTTCGAGCTCTGCTAGGCGATGCAACCGCTCCAGTCAGGAGGTGCAACCGCCTGATCCCGGAATTTCGGGAATTGACAGTTTTGAGCTCCAAATTTGAACTGGGTTGGGGCCTATAAATACCCCACCCATTTAGCACTGAAAGGGCATGAACTTACACCGAAATCTTGATCTTTTTTTGTGATTTTTAGAGCTCCAAATTGTTGTAAAGGCCAAAAGACCTTCTCCCTCTTTTCTTCCAAGTTCTGATCTTTAAAGAGAGGAGAGAAAATTCTGTAAGGGTTGTCTCCTAAGCCCGTCAAAAGGAGTGAAACTGTAAAAGGGTGGTTGGCCTTCGCCTATTGAAGGAAGGCCTCTAGTTGACGTCGGTGACCTCGTCGGTGGAGGAAGCCAAAAGTGGAGTAGGTCAAGATTGACCGAACCACTCTAAATCTCGGTTTGCATTTACTTTGAGCATATTATCTTTACTGCAAATCTCCTCTAAAGCTTACTGCTTTCTGCGCATATACGATCGGGTTTCAAGCTTTGCACTTTCCGAATCAGCGTTTAGACGTAAATCTGTTTTTTCGTACGATCATCATATTTTAGTTTGTGTTTACATTTTGATTTCTATCATAACTGCAAACTGCCTTTATATCCTTGCTTAAACTGCATCTCGCCTAATCAAGTGATTTACGAATCAGCATTTAGACGTAAATTAGTTTCTTCGTACGAACGTCATATTTCAGTTTGCGCTTATATTCTGGTTTTCATCATAACTGCAAACTGCCTTCATAGATTGACTTTAACGTCATCTCGCTTGATCTTAAGTTAAAGTAATCTTAGAATCGGCTTTCACACCGAAATCGTTTTTGTCGTTCGAACGGTTTTTTTTTATCGTCGAAAGATTTCCGCTGCACTAATTCACCCCGCCCTCTTAGTGCTCTTGATCCTAACAATTGGCATCAGAGCCCGGTTTTTCTCATTTCAGATTTACACCCGAGAGAAATGGCTCTTCATGGCTTTCAAGAGGGCTTATCGGGCTTTCGTCCACCGTTGTTTAACGGATTGGACTACACTTATTGGAAAACTCGAATGAGAGTTTTCTTGATTTCTATGAATTTGGATTTATGGAATATCATTGAAAATGGTTTTCAACTTCCCTCTAAACCGATGAACGAATGGTCGGATTTGGAGAAGAAGTATTTTTCTTTAAACGCAAAGGCTATGAATGCCT
Organism: Musa acuminata AAA Group; assembly: GCF_036884655.1. NCBI lineage: Eukaryota > Viridiplantae > Streptophyta > Magnoliopsida > Zingiberales > Musaceae > Musa > Musa acuminata. Next base: position 32,283,548 of record NC_088332.1, on the reverse strand, counting down.
TATTTTGCGCTTTGGACAAAAATGAGTTCAATCGGATTTCTACATGCAAAACGGCTTTTGACATTTGGCGAACACTTGAAATCACGCACGAGGGAACAAGTAGAGTCAAAGACTCGAAAGTTAACATTTTATTGCATGATTTTGAGCTTTTTCGAATGCAACCAAGCGAGACTATAGGCGACATGTACACCCGTTTCACGGATGTCGTCAATAGTTTAAGAGCTCTTGGAAAATGTTTTTCGGATTTTGAACTCGTAAACAAGATTTTGCATTCTCTTTCTAAGAAGTGGGATTCAAAAGTAACTGCAATACAAGAAGCTAAAAACCTAAACAACTTACCACTTGAAGAACTAATTGGTTCATTGATAACATATGAAATGGTGCACAATGCACATGATGAACATGATGAACAAAATCACCTTCCAAAGAACAGGAAGGATTTGGAACTCCGGACAAATGAATACCACTTGAGCGATGACTCAAGTGATGAGAACAATGATGAACCTGAACTTCGAACACTAAATCTTAATAAGTTTATTAAACAAAAATCTAAAATAGACAATGAACTTGAACGAAGGAAGAGGCCAAAGAAGAGGAAGGCAACCAAGGATGAATCAAGAACTTCCAAAGGTGAAACGGCGAATTGGGCTTTGACGGGCTTCGACTACAAGGTAAGTAACTCAACTTTCTTGAATTATTTTGAAATTACTTGATGCTCTCATGATGTATTTTCTTTGTTAGTTTAGAATTAATGTTTTAAAAAAAAATTATGATCATGCTAGTAATTTCGAAAATGATAATATTGCATATTTTATGATAAACAAACAAAATGATTTTGATTGAAAATATGAAATCATGGTTAAGAAGTAATAATGTGTATCATGGTGATGTCCATTGTTATTTCTCGATTTTGAGTATATTAAATCATGTTTAATTTGAAGTTATGATTAATGAGTATATATTTTTGAAATTATGTATGATAATTCTTGATAATTATGGATTATCAATTTTCATGATAATAACAGTGGCTTTAAAACTTGATGCATGTTTGACATAAATGAAATAGGCATGGTTATATGAAATAGTGTAAGTGTCATGCTTGACGATTGTATACTCAATGATGCATAATGATGTAATAAAAACACTAAATGTTTGGATACCATGATTTATGATTTTATGCATGAGATTTTAAAGTTATACATGATGATTTTTGTGACTTATTGGTCTTGATGGTTTTATGATGAAATTCATTTTACGATCCTAAACGTTGATGCATGTTTTCATTTGACATAAATGAAAGGGCATGCTAACATGAAATCGATCACTTAAGATGAAACACTTAAAAAAGAAAAAAAATATATTATCAATGAAATCATGAATCTATTTATGTTATAAATTTTGTGAGCCATAAAAATAATTTTGATGATTTAAATTTGAAATGAGTTTTATCAAAATCATGATCATGATTTGTCAAATTGAATGAATTGAAAATGAATAATGATTTTTCTCTTGAATGATTGTGACCTGTATTCCTTGTATTCATGATATGATTTTTATGCAATTCTTTGTATTCATGAAAGGTTTATCTCATCACCCAATTATTTTCTTCTTGATATTCCTTATGTGATGATATTAATACATGAAATATTCATTAATTTATTTTGATGTATACAAATGAAAAGTTATGATCATGCATGGTAGGATATAATTTAACAAAATTGATACCATCATGATATGAAACATTTATGATTTGCAATGATGCACGCAATACTTGAGCTTTTTAATTATGATGTGATGTATTGCATATGATGTGAATCATGATTTAAAATGCTATGAGTTGTTGCTAAAATGAAGTATTATAAATGTTGATTTAATGTCATGAATGCTCTAAATGATGAATGTTTGGTATCATGATCAAAATGAAGTGATAAATACTTAAAAAATATTGATTTAATGTTCGGTATCATGAACACTTTATTATCATACATGAAAATAGTGATAAATATTTTGAAAATAAATGTTTGTATCATGTTAGATGGTTTGACATATTGTGCATGATAAACTATAAAGATGATTAAAACAATGATTGAAATAATAGGAATGATGATTTGGAATCATATAATAATGAGTTTATATGTTTTAAAAATATATATGATGATAATGATGCATGCAATAATGAAATATTCATGATAAAATAATTGTTTTGACATTCAAGACTTGAATTTTCATCAATGCTATTTACCTTTGTCATAATTTAGAAATTAACGTAAAGGGTCTTCCCTTCTTTTTGACAATGACAAAGGGGGAGCAAAATATGCTTGAAAGCTAATTTGCTAGCTCATATAATTCAAAAAAAAAGGAGAAAGAAAATAATTACACTTCTCAAAAGAAAAGGAATTGCTATCTTGAACATCACCAAGAAGTGCTATCTTACAAATCTCAAGATGCACAAATGCAGACATGCAAAATTTATAATTTTGCACATCATTAAAATTTATGATGCTTTGGTGATTATGCATGTTCTAAAATGTTATAAGATTCACTAGCTTGCATGATGGAGAACTTGCTATATTGAACATCACCAAGGAATGATATCTTGCAGAAGCAAAAAGTTAACTTGCACATCTAGCAAAACTTATATTTCAAGAAGCAAGAGTTGCTTTCTTGAACATCTCAAAATTACTAGCTTGCGTGTCTTAAAATTGTAAACTTGTCATTGTACTATCATGATGATGAGCATGCCTTATCTTCATGATTGTATTTGAAAAACTATGGCAAAAATACGTCCTAATGATTGAACGTGTTAAAATTATTTTTTGAACTTTCTTGATTGAATGATCAAATCACTTGATTGGCATAATGATTTTACACAATTATATGTTGGAAATTATGTGCTTGAATACAAAACTTCCATGATAACAAGCATGCTTTACCTTCATGATTGTAATTGAATATCTATAGGAAAACCTTGTCCGAATGCAAGAAAAAGTCAAATTTCATTTTCAGATTCTCTTGATCCTAACAATCAGATTTTCTCGATACATTATTCTCTTTCGAACTTAACAAGCATATGTCATATCAAGTTTAGTTCATATCATTGATTTTTGACATATGTAATCAACTAGCAAATACATCTCTCATACACATATCATGTGAAAAATATTTTTTTTGAGAAATTGATTTGATGAATATGGATGAAAGTGTTTTTACTTGCAAGGATTTGTTTCACATACATATCTTGATCCTTGTAAAAATGAAGCATGATTTAATCTCTCATCGATTCTAACTTCAATCGAAGTAAACTCACAAATAGCATGTATCACAAATAGTCTTCCTCCTTCATGCAAAAAGATAATAACAGATAAAAAAGGAAGAAGTTTTCAAAGCTATCTCCATGTCATGTTTTCCTTGAGATGTTTGTATAATTGATATCCTATCATTCACTGTTGAAAAATGACATGAACCTAGTTATGACATGAATAATTACAAGCACTTATGCATAAAATTTGCTTATATCGTTCTCCGTTTTGTTGATGACAAAGGGGGAGAAATATATGAATTGATGCTATGAACACTGATGCTATACTTGCATCATCAAGAGATATATGAATTGATATGATTGCCATATTTGCAATGCTTGCATCATCAAGAGATATATGAATTGATGCTATGATTGCCAAACTTGCATTATGCCATGTTTGCATCATGCGTTAAGATATCAAGAACTTGTATCGTAATTTTACGCGTTGATATCTTACCATGTGATGAAATGCTACAATTGATAAACACTTGAAATGTTTGCGTTATGATATCAAAAGCTTACATCGTAATTTTACATGTTGATATTTGATAATAGCAAACTTGCATGATGATAAAACTTGATATTATGTTTTTCATGCAATGAGTTGAACCAATATCACAAACACTTGATTGTGATACTTCTCCTTTTTGTTGATGACAAAGGGGGAGAAGTATGTTGATGACATGACATGTTATGCATAAGTTTATGCATAAGTTTATGATGACATGTTGCTTGGACTTTTGAATCCAAGAGTTTCTATCAATATGGCATATTGATAGGGGAAGTTTGTTTAAACTCCGGGAGTTAAGGTTAACTCCGTCATTAAGTAGTTGTCATCATCAAAAAGGGGGAGATTGTTGAATCTCATATTTTGATGATGAAACAACTTGATATATGTTTATGATTTAATCTACATTTTGAGTGATGCAGGATGCTTCGATCAGGATGAGACAATTAAAGCAGGAAAATCATGTTGTGCCGGAGGAACATGTCAGAAGATTGGACGTCGGGCCGGTGGATCGGTCGACGTATCGACAGAAGGCTTCAGGCTATGGACTCGGGCATCGGGCCAAGAAGAGCAGGTATTGTGCCAGGGATATCGGAGTTGCGGAGTCAACTGGCCGATTGGGCAATAGGCTGCAGGAGAGGACGATGCGCCGAAGAATCAGACGAAGCGTCGAGGGACCAATGACATGCTGGACAACTTGGTTAATTGCTTAGGATTAATTATCTCGATCGAAGTTTTATTTTAAGTGTGCAGGATTAACTATGATGAAAATAAGATATGCAACAGGAGTTGCGTCGGAGTCAAGACAATGATCACGTTGGGAGTTCGAGAGTTCGACGGAAGTTCGGATAGTCGTCGGAGGTTCTGCGGGAACAAATCCGAGAAGTCCATGAGCTTGCCAAAGAAGCTCATCGGAACTCGCCAAGTGGATCGTCGCAAGTCCAGGAGTTTGCCGGAAGTCCGCAGGAGCATCACCGAGGGTTCATCGGACGATCGTCGGAAGTTCGCCGGAAGCTCGCCGGAAGAAGCGATTGACGCAACGGAGCAAGTTGCAGTAAATATCTTAGGAAAAATCGTAGTTAGCACAATGATTAAGTTGAAAATGCGAGGTGATCTCATTAACTTAATCTTGGGGCAATGGGGCCCCTGAAAAACCCAAATTGGGTCGAATGGATCAACCCATTCGGACCCTGATTTCTGGCGGGAGGTGCAACCGCCCAAGCCAGGAGGTAGCACTGCCTAGGCTAAGTCTCCGAGCGAGACTGGGTGGTGCAACCACCCTAGCCAGGAGGTGGCACCGCTTGGGCTCAGTCTCCGAGCGAGACTGGGCGGTGCAACCTCCCCTGACAAGAGGTGGCACCGCTTGGGCTCGGTCTCTGAGCACTGGTTGAGCGGTGCAACTGCCTCAGTCAGGAGGTTGCACCGCCTGAGCTTGGTCTTCGAGCTCTAGCAGGAGGTGCAACCGCCCCTAACAGGAGGTGGCACCGCCCAGAGGCTCAGTCTTCGAGCTCTGCTAGGCGGTGCAATCGCTCCAGTCAGGAGGTGCAACCGCCTGATCCCGAAATTCCGGGAATTAACAATTTTGAGCTCCAAATTTGAACTGGGTTGGGGCCTATAAATACCCCACCCATTCAGCACTGAAAGAGCATGAACTTACACCGAAATCTTGATCTTTTTCTATGATTTTTAGAGCTCAAAATTGTTGTAAAGGCCAAAAGTCCTTCTCCCTCTTTTCTTCCAAGTTCTGAGCTGTAAAGAGAGGAGAGGAGAGAAAATTCTGTAAGGGTTGTCTCCTAAATCCGTCAAAAGGAGTGAAACTGTAAAAGGGTGGTTGGCCTTCGCCTATTGAAGGAAGGCCTCTAGTTGACGTCGGTGACCTCGTCAGTGGAGGAAGCCAAAAGTGGAGTAGGTCAAGATTGACCGAACCACTCTAAATCTCGATTTGCATTTACTTTGAGCATATTATCTTTACTGCAAACCTCCTCTAAAGCTTACTGCTTTCTGCGCATATACGATCGGGTTTCAAGCTTTGCACTTTCCGGATCAGCGTTTAGACGTAAATCTGTTTTTTCGTACGATCATCATATTTCAGTTTGCGTTTACATTTTGATTTCTATCATAACTGCAAACTGCCTTTATATCCTTGCTTAAACTGCATCTCGCCTAATCAAGTGATTTACGAATCAGCATTTAGACGTAAATCAGTTTCTTCGTACGAACGTCATATTTCAGTTTGCGCTTATATTCTGGTTTTTATCATAACTGCAAACTGCCTTCATAGATTGACTTTAACGTCATCTCGCTTGATCTTAAGTTAAAGTAATCTTAGAATCGACTTTCACACCGAAATCGTTTTTATCGTTCGAACGTTTTTTTTTATCGTCGAAAGATTTCCGCTGCACTAATTCACCCCCCCCCCCCCTCTTAGTGCTCTTGATCCTAACAAGTGCAATGTTTGCTCCTTCGGCCCGATGTCCGAATTCACGACATGAGTCTTCTGCCGACACGTCGACCGATCCTTCGGCCTGACGTCCAATCTTCTGACATGTTCACTCTGGCCCAATATGATTCTTCCTGCTTTAATTAATTTACCTCTCCTTGATCGAAGCTAGTCCTACGTCACTCAAAAACGCATATTAGATCACAAACTCATTAATTGATTTTATCATCAAAATCCAAGATTTAACATTGTGATGAGTAGAGGTTCGGATATAAGATATCCATTGGAGCCCTTATCTTATTGGATATCCAATCAAGCCCCTAAATTATTGGATCTTATGCATAAAATTCAATAAGAGTTAATAAGAGATTATTGGATAAAGATCTAGTACCCAATAGGGTAGGATCCATTATGATTAAGTTGACAAAGGACCTCTATAAATACGAGGGAACCAAAGGGCCATAGGCTAGATCCCTTTTGACTATCACCTCCTATTCTCCTCTCCCCTTCTCCTCCTCAGCTAGCAGCCCTTATTTAGGGCATGTGGACAACAAGAAGAGCCGGTCCCTTCTTGATTGTATGGTATGCATGAAGAGGAGATTTATATAATGATTTGAGGAGCATCTTCATAGCCCCTACCATATGGATCACCACTAGAAAGGAGGACAGTTGACCTTCTTTATCCTCTCTCATAGATATGTAGGATTTTAGAGATATACGATCCCCCTAGGTAATACACATCTCTTAACACGCATGATTTTTTTAATTTTATGATTTTTACACACCAATCTTCTTACGACGATGAAACCTTCTTTTCTATAGAAAATTTTAAAATTTTTATTTTTTATTCTTTTGCCCTAGATTTCCAAACACATATTGCATTGGTGCTAACTTTGTAATTTAATATGCATCACCTCTATAAGCAACTATATCTATCCACAATACTCAACCTTACGTCTTGCTTAAAGCTTATAACTTCTACATACTTTGTTTTAATTTCAAAATTCATCTTTATAACATATTCTTGCATAGCTCTTTTAAACTTTGAAATATTTTTAAATACCTACAAAACATGATGGACTTATTTATCAAATATCATAAAAAAAATATTATATTAAAAGTTATAATATGTACAATCATAAATTATTATGTGTCCAATGTATAGGTTAGTGATGACAAGCCTAACTTCATTTGGATATGGCACTAAAGCATTTAGGTTGAAGTTTTATACATGATCTTATCCTCCAAGAGATTTTTATACATATTTGGATTAAAATCAATAGTTCAACAATAATATCATGGGCATAAAATGTATTACGATCTATATCTTTTTTTATTTCTTTTGTTGTTCTCTACTCAGCTCACTTTTCTTCAAATATCTTATAACTAGTTTTATTTTCATCTGTTACAAATAATTTATTTAATTCAAATCAAAGTTGCAAGTTTAAGATTATGCAAAAGAAAATCCTTCAATTAGCTCTTGTAACTCATGATTACTTCCCAAAATAAAGTTTGATTTTTGAAGTTGTGCAGAGGTAGATCTTTCAGCTTGCTTTGGTATCAGATGACTATTTCAAGATCACTTTTGATTCCGATAGAGACAAAGGTAGCTTTTCATCGAAAGTGTCGTATCTCATTTAGAAGACTAAATATATCATTCAAAAGAGGATCATCTATCATAAATAGCTTATACTTATATGATATTCAAAATTAATAATACAAAATTATAAAGATGCATTCATTTAATACTATATTTTTTGTTGTTACAGTGAATGATTCAACAAAATACCGAATGATAGGCCAATGCAGCCAACACTTTAGCGACACTATGAAGGATGATGTCGAGGCTTCAACGACACTATAAATGCTTCACCAATACAATAGTAAATCATGTAGCGATTCGAGGTTGCACAAAGCTAAATGAGGCTATAGCGATGAACCATTGATCATTGAGGCTTTGTAAGGCTTCGTTAAAGGCAACGACAATCGAAAGAAATAAGAACATCGACGATAGCCACCTCTTGGGACATTAGCGATGATGGCTACTTCGTTGCTTCATTGGTAATTGAGGCTCAATAAATGGTTTTGTTGATAGCGACGGACACCAATGGGAAGGGGAACATCAATGTTGGCAATCGTTCATCATTGAGGCTCACCTAGTGCCCATGATTACATGACTAGTTGGTGATGGCTTATTTCCCCTATTGATCACCGTGGCTCAATGCTCAACTAGTGGCCACGATGACTAGTGGGCGGGCCAATATACTGTTGACGGGAAGGTGATGATGACCTCTTATATCATTGACGATGACGACCATAATTATCATGATAACCTCCTATAACAGTGGCAAGACAAGAAGCCAATGACAATAACACCACCATCGACACTAAGCAGCGACTCTCCTCTCCTCTCCAATGATGAAGACCTCCTATGGCTTTGGCTAGGGCTAGGGCTCATTAGGTTAGGATGGAGTTCCTATTGGCGATGGCAACAACGATGACCTCTAATGTCAAGAAGGTTGGCAATAACGACCTTCTTTAATGTTACTATTGTATTCTCAAACGGGGTAGCACAAGATAATTTAGGGGAAAAAGAAAGACAATATAAACCTTAAAAGGAATAAATCAAATACTTATGTTTTTATTGAACTAATTTGGGTAAGTTCATATCAAATAAACTGGTTCAGCCCAAAGACATAGAGTCAACCAAGGTTAACCGTCATTGATCATTTTTTAATTTTATAAAGGATATTTTGATCATAATTAAAAAAAAAAGTTTTCTTAGTAAAAATAAAATATTATAGTATCATATGCTAAAATCTTATTATTGAAGGTTTTTTAAATAAGTTATCTTATAAATTAATTCAAGTTCTTATCACTTCTAATATGAAACTACAATGTGGTGTTATCATAATTTGGCACAGGATCAATTTAAATTTTAATTGTATATCATGAAACAATCATCCAAATCTTATCACAATCCTTAGTGAACGTCAATAAGTAAAATATAAAACATATTAAACAACTTCTATAATAATCAATGATTCTATAATCTAGTGTGATATTGTTCTCGGGCAGTCTATATCCATCAAGGCGGGCCCCGCCGTCACTTTCACCACCTGTTATCACTTACCCACTTGATTACCCACGAGGAGAGATCGGCGCTTGCACGAGGGACCCACATAGATAACAGTACACGTGATCCAGAACTTGACCTTTCGGTCGAGTCCGCGCGATCACATCGTCTTTCCAAGCTGGGTTGCGATGCTCCGGAGAAATCTGCTGTAAGATCCAAAGTACCTTTGTGTTCCCAGAATTGGAAGAAGAAGAACACATATTTGTCTCTTTTTTCGTTTTCGCATTTACATGCTTCTTTAAGAGTATTGGCTTGGAGAAATTTCACGAAGAAAAAGAAGTCATTTAGCTAAAAATTCATGTCTTTGGCTTTTGCTTCTTGTTCTTAACAAGCATTGATTTGTATCTCTTCTGGTGCAGCAATCAAAATAGATTGCAAAAATGCCATCATAGATTCTATAGCAGGTGAATATCTTCTTCCTCAAGCATGGAATAAAGTGAGCCACTGAAGAAAGAATGGATTATTCTCATAGCCTGCCATGGTTCCTTCCACAACAAAGATGCTCTCAAGGTTTCAGACTTCAATTGGGAACTACAGCAATTGCCTTCCCTTCCCTCTATTTATCCCTCTCTGAAACTTCTCTCCTTAATCATCTGCAGTTGGAACACAAAGCCATGGGTTGCTGCACACCAAGGACCTCCTCTCCAACAAGGCGAAGCAACCGCAGAGAAGATCTGCTTCTCCAAATCCCAGGTGCTTCGGTCTACTTAATGGAAGATGGAGGAGATGCACCGGTTGAGCTTGCCAAGGGGGACTTCACCGTTCTCAGGATCACAGAAGATGACATGGTGTTAGCAACAGTGGTGAGAGTTGGAGCTGATCTCCGATGGCCCTTGACGAAGGATGAGCCTGTCATCAAGCTCGACCTTCTCCATTACCTCTTTACCTTGCCTTGCAAAGATGGTGGGTTCTTAAACTTCGGGGTTTCCTTTGCTGCTCCACATGGAGGCTTGGCTTCTCTGGAAATGTTCCTCAAGGAGAACGCATGTTTCTCTGCTCCTTCGGATGCTTCGTCCTCGTTGAAGAGGAACTCCTCTTATGAGGTTTACTGGAAGGATTACACGCCAAGAATTGAGGACTATAATGGAGTTTTGGCCAAGGCCATTGCAGGAGGGACCGGAGAGATTGTGAAAGGGATATTTAAGTGCAGCAATGCATACACCAGTCAGGTTCGAGTCACTCCTCAACATTCCTCAACATTACAGGGACACTGACCTACAAAATTGTTGCAGGTTCAAAAGGGAGCCACTCTGCTTCAGCCTCAAGATGCAGCAAGCAACACCAATGCATCTGCTGGGAGGAATAAAAGTGACAACAGATCTGAGTCGATGAAGAAGCGTGGCGAAATCAATAAGGCCATCCGAAGGTAATTCGAAAAAAAACTAAGAAGGTAATGACAGCAAGTGTTCGACAAATGACTTGTGGTTGTTCTCAGGGTGAGGAAGCTGTCGGAGATGACAGAGAAGATGAGCAGGACATTGCTTGATGGTGTTGTTCTGGTGACCAGCTCTGTGTCAGTGCCCCTGGTTCGATCCAAAGCTGGGAAATCTCTGCTGGCTACAATACCAGGAGAGGTTCTTCTGGCCTCACTTGATGCAATTAGTGAGTGATGCATTCAGAAAAGTTCGATCCAAGTTTTCTTGGTCTTACACATGGCTTTTGGGGTGCAGACAAAGTTCTTGATGCAGTAGAGGCTGCTGAAAGAAGCACTCTTGCTGCCACTTCAAATGTGGTCTCGGGAGCTGTATCCAAGAGGTAAGAGCTAAGAATTCCTCACCCAGACAGTAACTGACTGCACTAGCATGTGGAAGAGAGCTTGGAGCTCATTCTTTCTTGGCATAATGAGAAGGGTTCCAATGACATATTCTACCTCTTTACTTTGTTTCTTTATCATGCTTCTTAGTTGATTTCTACTGTTTCTAAGAAACAATGCTTGATGTTCACTGAGGGTGACAGGTTTGGGGAGAGTGCAGGAGAAGCAACAGACGATGTGTTTGCAACCGCAGGCCATGCAATTGGAACTGCATGGAACCTATTCAAGATCAGGAAGGCCATTAGTCCTTCTTCCTCTCTCCAGTCATCAATACTCAAGACTGCAGTCAGGAAGAAGTGACTGCTGTATCAAGCAGAGACGAAGCTAGTATCACCAGGTGATTAGATTGCAGTATGGAATGGAAATGGAACTTCACTATTGAATGTATGATTGTGAAGAAGAAAGTTATACTGCTGTATATAAAGTGGTACCAAGGTTTCGATAATACCAGCATATTATAATTGAAATGTATATAATTGTAAGTTCATGTTGGCTGCCAGAATTTGCTCTTCTACATCTGTAATTTGTTGAGGAATATTGATAACCAATTATCATTCAATGAGCAATGTATGGTGGCCAAGCTAGAAAGGGGAGACGAGACCTGTCCCTTTGAATTATCTATGCAGATATACATCCAAGCAGATAGTTGTAGGTTACCTCCTCTCTTGTCAGCTACGTGGACAAAGGGACAAAGGTAAGATGTTGGAAGCAGTTAAAGGGCTACCTTCCCGTAGTATATTCTGCCTCTCTACTAGGGATCATTTTTCACCGCTCGTGTTCACATACATCTACCTCAGGTTATTAACTTGGTTATTGAAGGGATCGAGTTGAGAAATCTCTTCCGTCCTCAATCTTCATGCAAGTGACACCTTAGAAGGATATTTTCACCTCAGAGACACCTTGGACAATCCTGCACACATGGGTTTGGATCACATTGGGCTAACTAGAACATCAACAACATGAACACTTGCCTGCTGATCCTCCTAATAAACGCTTGAGTAAAGAGACTTTGCCCCTGATCTTAATACTTTCACCCAAGGGAGACAACAACTATTCCTTTCATATATCGGTGCATCCATCTCGACGCAAACACTAATAAAATATTAATACATATTCAATTACCCAAGTCTCTCACCTATAAGAATGGCTAGAGCCACTTACTTGTCCCTTTTAAGGTGTTATTCAATCTCACTCAACACATATAGATGTTAATAGGTATGATAGATAGAGGCTATCACTTTGCTTTTGCCTCAGACCCAACAAGCAGTACCTCTAAATCAATTGTAGTCGTTTGCTCCACTACCATCGACATTTGTCGATTTTTCCTAACCCAACATGGTGTTAATATCCTAAGAACACGTAAGGCCTATCGAACTGTACCATCTTCAATCTACCTCGTTTGAATCCAACGCCCAATCAATGGACTCGACGAAGTACTTTCTACAAATCCAACAACAACAAATGGACTGATATTTGAAGAAGATGCAATGAGAGCTCCAATAGTCAAAAGAGAAAGCACTAGTTGACCCCACCTCGTGTCTGTTAGGATCAACAGTCAACACTAAGAGGGGGGGTGAATTAGTGCAGCGGTAAAATAAAATCGGTTTAAAACTTCGTTTTGATTAAATAAGTTTCCGACAAAAAATCGTTTCGTAAAGATAATAACTTTGAAAGCATATATAAGAGAGTAGTGGATGTAAAGAGCAAGTAAGGAGGTTTGCAGTTAAATTAAATTACTCAAAGAAATATAAACCAGATTTTAGAGTGGTTCAATCATCATGACCTACATCCACTTCACCGATTCCTCTTCCTTTGAGGCCACCGGCATCCACTATCGATCTTCCTTTAATAGGCAAAGATCAACCTCCTTGTTACAACTTGATTCTCCTTTTTATCGGGTTTAGGAGATAACCCTTATACCCCCACTTACTCATCTCTCAAACTATTCTAACACTTAGAACTTTGAGAGGAGCTCACACAAGATTGCAACAGTATTTCTTTCCTTTTTTACTCTTAATCCTTGTGTGTCTTACCCAGGAATAAGAGGGATATTTATAGGCCTCAAGTTGATTCAAACTTGGAGCCTAAAAACATCTTATCCCGGGCTTTCTGGGTTCGGGCGGTACCACCACTTGTGTTGGGTGGTACCACCACCAGTGTTAGTCTAACACTAACACTACACTAGGCGATACCACTGCCCAGTCTGGTTGTACCACCACCTAGAACTAGGCCACTAGGCAGTACCACCGCCTGGTACCCTATCAAGGGCAATACCACTGCCTGACATAGTCTCGGAGACTATGCCATAATAGTGTCACATCTTGGGTCACTGTTTGGGCCTCTTATTGGGCCCAACACAGTCCTTACATGGGCCCAACTAGCCCATAATTGGGTTGGTTCAATTCCAAATCCAATTACGTGCTAACTACAAAATCTAAGACATACTTAAGCTAAACAAGTCCGTAAGTCTTGGTTTCTTCCGACGATCTTCCGGTGAACTTCTGACGATCTCTCGATAATATTTCAGCGGACTCTCGGCAAGCTCCTGGACTTTACGACGATCTTCTTGGCGAATTCCGATGAGCTTCTTTGGCAAGCTTCGAGACTTCTTAATCAATTCCGATAGAACTTCCGATGAACATCCCGACTTCCGATGAACTCTCGAACTCCGAACGAAATCACGTCCTTGACTCTGGGACTTCATTTTGCTTTATGCCTTGCTATCGTAGTTAATCCTACACATATAAAAACACACTTTAATCTGGATAATTAATACTAAGAATGAATCATATTGTCCAGCATGTCATTGGTCCCTCGACGCTTCGTCCGATTCTTTGGCACATCGTCCTCTCTTGTGGCCTATTGGCCAATCAGCCAATTGACTCCGCAACTTCGATATCCTTGGCATAATATCTACTCTTCTTGGCCTGATGCCCGAATCCATGGCATGAAGCCTTTTGTCGATATGTCGATCGATCCTCCAACTCGACGTACAATCTTTTGACATGTTCCTCCGGCCCAACATGATTCTTCCTGCTTTAATTGTCTCATCCTGATCGAAGCATCCTGCGTCACTAAAAACATAGATTAAATCATAAATACTTATCAAATGGTTTCATCATCAAAATCCGAGATTCAACGATCTGCCCCTTTTTGATTGTGATAACCAATTGACAACGGAGTTAACCTTAACTCCCGGAGTTTAAACAAACTCCCCCTATCAATATGCCATATTGATAGAACCTTGAATTTAAGCTGAATTCAAGTCATTGCAAATTTCATCATGAATATTTGCAACACGTCATCATGCATAATATGATCAATACTTCTCCCCCTTTGTCATCAACAAAAAGAAGAAGTTCCAACTATTAAGTGTTTGAGATATAAGTTCAAATTTAGATCATTGCATAATAAAAATAATTTCCAATTTTATCATTATGCAAGCTAGCAATAATTTTACAACATTTTAAGACATGCAAGTTAGCAATTTTAAGATGTTCAAGAAGGCAACTTTTGCTTCTTGAAATATGCAAGTTAGGAATCTTTGCTTCTCTTTTGAGATAAGCAAGCTAACAAGTTTGCCCCTTTTCATAATGTGCATGCTAGAAATTCTTTGTCCCCCTTTGTCATTGGCAAAAAGAGAGGAATAACAAAACAATGGTGCAATTCATCAATTTCCAAATATGACAAAAATAAAGCATCATTCTTATTTCAATATGTCGTAATTGAGATATGTTAGGATCAAGAGCACTAAGAGGGGGGGGTGAATTAGTGCAGCGGAAAACTTTCGCCGTTTAAAACTGCGTTCGTACGATGAAATCGTTTCCGATGTAAAACCATTTTCAGAAACTTGAAAGCGAGTTCGTAAATGAGTGCAGCAAAAGTAATGAGGAAGTAAAGCACATATGAAGGTTTGCAATAAGGTAAGCAGCAAGAATAAATGCAAACCAGAGAAGACGAGAGTTCATAGTGGTTCGGTCAATCGTGACATACATCCACTCCGATTCCTCTTCCGTCGAGGCCACCGGCATCCACTAATGATCTTCCTTTACTAGGCGAAGATCAACCTCCTTCTTACACTCCTCTTCTCCTTTTACCGGGTTTAGGAGACAACCCTTACAAGCACTCACTCTCCTCTCTTAAACAGAATTCTAACACTTAAGCTAGAGGAGGAAAATTCTAGAGATTGTAGCAATGTTTTCTCTCTTTTAATCTCTCTGTGCTTGTGTGTTTTACCCAGGGATAGGAGGGGTATTTATAGGCTCCAAACTGGTTTGAATTTGGAGCTCAAAAATGTCATCTCCCGGATTTTTGGGGCCCTAGCGGTACTACCTCCTGACTAGGGCGGTACAACCGCCTGGCAGCTCGGAGACTGAGCCTCTAGATTGTGCCACCGCCTGACAGGGATGGTTGCACCGCCTGCTAGAGCTTAGAGACTGAGCTCAGGCGGTTCCACCGCCTGTCAGGGGCAGTTGCACCGCCTAGTCTCGCTCGGAGACTAAGCCGAGGCGGTGCCACCGCTTGACTGGGGCGGTAGCACCACCCAGTCTCGCTCGAAGACTGAGCTCAAGCGGTGCCACCGCCTAGTTTTCCTGGGAGACCATCTCCTTAGCGGTGCCACCGCCAAGGTTGGCGGTGTTAGGATCGGAGCGACACTAAGAGGGGGGGGGGGGGGTGTGAATTAGTGCAGCGGATTAAAACTTCGGTTTTGATAAATCTTTCGTACGATGAAAAGCAATATCAATGGAAACCGATTTTAGAAGCTTGATAACTTAGAAATGTATGGAAGCGTAGTAACTAAGTAGAGAAGTTTGCAGTATGTAAATGGCAAGAGTAGGATGCAAACCAGATAACGTAGTAGTTTTTAAAGTGGGTCGGTCAAAATGACCTACATCCACTTGCGAAGCCTTCTTCGAAGAGGCTTCCAACTTCCACTAGCAAATTTCTTATAGGGGAAGGACTAATACCCCTCTTACAACCTTTACAAGTGGTTCACACTCTTACAATTCTTTTCAACAAGATGGGAGGAGGTGAACACTTAAGCAATATGAAAAACAAGGCTTGCAAAGACTATTCTAAGGCTCTTAACCCAAACTATTGCTTTTCAAACGGTTGTGATCTCACCTAAGATTTGAGGGGTATTTATAGGCCTCAAGAGGGTTGAAATTTGGGCTCCAAAATTTGAATTCTCTTTGGTTTCCGAGGCCGGTGGTGCCACCGCCTGTCAGTGTCTGACACTAACAGTGGACTGGCGATGCCACCGCCTAGGCCAATTCAGCTCACTGGTTGGGCTCCAAACTTGGCCCAAACCAGTTCGAACTCGGGCCCAATTGGCCCCTACTTGGGTTATAGGATTAACACCTAATCCTAACCCTAATTAACGTGCTAACTATGAATTTAAAGATATTTTCTAAGCTATTACAAAGTCCGTAAGTCAAGACTTTTTCCGGCGAGCTTCCGGCGAACTTCCGACGGTCTTCCGATAAACTCTCGAAAACCATTCTGCGTACTCCCGGCAAGCTCCTAGACTTCACGATTTGATCTTGGTGAGTTCCAACGAGCCTCTTCGGCAAGCTCCGATCTTTCTCAGTGAGCTCCGCGAACTTCCAACGAACCTTCCGGTGAGCTTCCAAAAAACCCTTCGGCAAACTCCCTACTTATTCTTGGCTAGTTCCGGTAGCATTCCCGACGAACCTTCGAACTTCCGTCGAACTCTCGAACTCGCAACGAATCCTTCGTGCTTGACTCCAACACTTTGTTTTGCTTTATGTCTTCATCGTTATCATAGTTAATCCTGCACACACAAGCAAAAAGTCTACTCCGATCTAGACAATTATTACAATGCGAATTGACATTCTGTTGCCCGGCACGTCATTGGTTGGCGCTTCGTCCGATTCTTCAGCGCATCGTCCTCTCTTGCGTCTTGTTGCCCAATCGGCGGTTGACCTCCGCAACCCCGATATCCTTGGTGCAATTCCGCTCTCCTTGGCCCGATGCCCAACGTCCGAAGCGTTCAGCCATCCAATATCCTGACGTGATCTCTTCCTGCGCAACGTCAATTCCTCCTGCGTTAACTGTCAAATCCTGATCGAGTAGACCTGCATCACTCAAAATGTAGTTTAAATTATAAACACATATCAAGTGGTTTCATCATCAAAATACGAGATTCAACAATCTCCCCCTTTTTGATGATGACAATCACTTGATGACGAAGTTAACCTTAACTCCCGGAGTTTAAACAAACTCCCCCTATCAATATGCCATATTGATAGAACTTTGAATTCAAACAGAATTCAAGTCATTGCAATATTCATCATGAATACTTGGAACACATCATCATGAACATATGCATAAACTTATGCATCACATGTCATGTCATCAACATACTTCTCCCCCTTTGTCATCAACAAAAAGGAGAAGTTCCTACTCTTATGTGTTTAGAGATAAAAAGTTCCATACATTGCATGAAAAACATAGTATCAAATTTTATCATCATGCAATCTAGCAATCAAAGATATGTAAGTTTAGCATGTTTGCTTTCCTTAAGATAACAACTAATTGCTTCTCTTTAGACTACAAGCTAGCAATTTTCGTGATATGCAAGTTGCAAGCTAGCAAATTTTTGCTTTCTTTGCAATGTTTGAGCTAGCAATTTTGCTTCCGTAACAAGTTAGCATGTTTTGTATTTTGAGATAGGCAAGATAGCATATTTGCTTCTTTTGAGATAGCAACTCTTTTGAGATAGTGATCTTAGCAAATTTTACATCATGCAAGGTAGCAATTTTTGTGATGTTCAAGATAGTAAGTTCTTTCTTCTCTTTTGAGAAGTGCTATTTTTCACTTCCTTTACAAAGTGCAAGCTAGCAAAGTGTTTGAAAAAGTGAGCAAGTTTTGCCACATACAAGCTAGCAAAAATCTCGAAAGCAAATATAAGATAGCTTTCTTGTTGAAGTGTGTAAGCTATCGATCCTTGCTTCCTATTGTAATGTGCAGGTTGCAAGTCTTGCTTCTTGAGATAGGCAAGATAGCGATGTTCAAGAAGACAACTTTTGCTTCTTGAAATAAGCAAGTTAGTAATCTTTGCTACTTAAGATAGGCAAGCTAGCAATCAAGTTTTTGCATCTTCTTGACTTGTGCAAGCTAGCTATCTCCCCCTTTGTCATTGTCAAAAAGAAGGGAAGACCCTTTACATCAATTATGACAAAGGTAAGTATCAATCTTATTTGTGCATCATCATATTTTCAAATTAGAATATGCACATTTTTAAAAATCTTATATTCATTTATGCACAATATTGAATAAATCAATCAACATTATGAGGATATCATACATGATACTAAAATTTTTAACTATTTATCAACATTTTGATCATGATACCAAACATTCATCATTTAGAGTATTCATGATACAAAACATTAAATCAATATTTATAATACATCATTTTAGCAACAACTCATAGTATTTTAAATCATGATTTACATCATATGTAATACATCACATCATAATTAGAAAACACAAGTATTGTATGCATCATTGCAAATCATAAACATTTCAAATCATCATGGTATTAATCGGTCAAATTGCATCCTGTCATGCATGATCATAACTTTTTCCCATTTTATCATTGTAAACAAGAAAGAATAAGGGAAGAACAAAATAGTGCATAATATTTCAATTATTTCAAGGCATATAAGCCATAAATCCAATGACATCATGTCATGAAAGATAAGACCTCTTGAATTACAAAAGACATGATTCATTTTATCAAATCACTTCATTTTATCAAATCACTTCTTTTTATAAATAACAAAAATTATAGGTGTACAAAGAAGAGATTGTGATTAAAAAAATCTCAAGTAGTAAATCCAAGAAATCAAGATCATAATTTGAATACAATCTCATTTAAATTCAAATCGTCAAATTCATCAAAATCTCAACATTACTTTCAAGAGATTCAAAATGGTATACATAGATTTATCATAATAAACATCAAGATCAATAGGATAGAGAAAAATAATTTTTCAAGGAAAAAATATTTTCCTCTTTTTAGTTGTTTCAATTCATATGATTTTATTTCACTTATACCAAATAAAAACATGTATCATGTTTAAAACCGAAAGTGTAAGATTTATTACAATAAAGATTAATAAGGCACTTTCATTATGTAAAAATCAATAATCCATAAATCACAAGATTCATCATGCATAATTTCGAAATTTATTAAGCATGATCAATATGCATGACACTAAAACATGGTTTCAAAATGTTTAATATTTTTATTACACAATTTCATCATTATGCATCATTATATATAACTTTACAATGTCATGCATAAAATTGTGAAATCATAGTATTAAAATATTAATATTTTTATTACAACTTTATGCATCATTAAGTATACAATTGTCAAGCATGACACTTCACTATTTCATATAAGCATGCCTATTTCATTTATGTCAAATCAAAACATATATCATTTTTTAAAGTCACTTTTATGTCAAATAAAAAAAATACATCATTAAGCATAATCATTATGAATTACTTCAAATCAAACATGATTTCATTTATTTTCAAAATATTTATCATGACAGAGCATATAAGCCAAAGAAACTATTAAACATAAAGCATATTCATCAATGATGGTTTCATTGAGTATAAAGTATTTTCAACCAAAATCATTTATTATTTGTTGTAGTCATACATTTTTCTTTTTAGATGAATCTATCTTTTCATGCTTAGTTTGTATACAAAAGCCGTGCATCATTTTCGAAAGCAACTTTCATCATGGTATCAATCGATAATCCATAAATCGTAAAAGATCATTATGGAAATCATCAATAATCAATAAACTAGAAATTACCCAAAACTCATCATCATCATGCCTAACTTCAAAAAATAAATTTATTAGGCATGATATCATATTTCATAAGGCATTTTTAATCAAAATCATTTTGTTTATCATAAACATATAATTTTCATGATTATTTTACAAATTACTAGAATGATAAGCATGATTTCTAATTTTTTTATTTTTATGTAATTAATCCTAAACTAAATTAAAAATAACTAATGAAAAGTACTATGTAATTTCAAAATAATTCAAGAGAGTTGAGTTACTTACCGTGTAGTCAAAGCCCATCAAAGCCCAATTCGCCGTTTCACCTTTGGAAGTTCTTGATTCATCCTTGGTTGCCTTCCTCTTCTTTGGCCTCTTCCTCCATTCAAGTTTATTGTTTATTTTATATTTTTATTTAATAAACTTATTAAGATTTAGTGTTCGAAGTTCAAGTTCATCATTGTCCTCATCACTTGAGTCATCACTCAAGTGGTATTCATTTGTCTGGGGTTCCAAATCCTTCCCGTTCTTTGGAAGGTGATTTTGTTCATCATATTCATCATGTGCATTGTGCACCATTTCATATGTCATCAACGAACCAATTAGTTCTTCAAGTGGTAAGTTGTTTAGGTTTTTAGCTTCTTGTATTGCAGTTACTTTTGAATCCCACTTCTTAGAAAGAGAACGCAAAATCTTGTTTACGAGTTCAAAATCTGAAAAAATTTTACCAAGAGCTCTTAGATTATTAACGACATTCGTGAAACGGGTATACATGTCGCCTATAGTCTCGCTTGGTTGCATTTAAAAAAGTTCAAAATCATGCAATAAAATGTTAACTTTCGAGTCTTTGACTCTACTAGTTCCCTCGTGCGTGATTTTAAGTGTTCGCCAAATATCAAAAGCCGTTTCGCACGTTGAAATCCGATTAAACTCATTTTTGTCCAAAGCGCAAAATAAGGCATTCATAGCCTTTGCGTTTAAAGAAAAATATTTTTTCTCCAAATCCGACCATTCGTTCATCAGTTTAGAGGGAAGCTGAAAACCGTTTTCAACGATATTCCATAAATCCAAATTCATAGAAATCAAGAAGACTCTCATTCGAGTTTTCCAATAAGTGTAGTCCAATCCGTTAAACAACGGTGGACGAACAACCGAAAAGCCCTCTTGAAAGCCATGAAGAGCCATTTCTCTCGGGTGTAAATCCGAAATGAGAAATACCAGGCTCTGATACCAATTGTTAGGATCGGAGCGGCACTAAGACGGGGGGGGGTGAATTAGTGCAGCGGATTAAAACTTCGGTTTTGATAAATCTTTCGTACGATGAAAAGCAATATCAATGGAAACCGATTTTAGAAGCTTGATAACTTAGAAACGTATGGAAGCGTAGTAACTAAGTAGAGAAGTTTGCAGTATGTAAATGGCAAGAGTAGGATGCAAACCAGATAACGCAGCAGTTTTTAAAGTGGTTCGGTCAAAATGACCTACATCCACTTGCGAAGCCTTCTTCGAAGAGGCTTCCAACTTCCACAAGCAAATTTCTTGTAGGAGGACTAATACCCCTCTTACAACCTTTATAAGTGGTTCACACTCTTACAATTCTTTTCAACAAGATGGGAGGAGGTGAACACTTAAGCAATATGAAAAACAAGGCTTGCAAAGACTATTCTAAGGCTCTTAACTCAAATTATTGCTTTTCAAAAGGTTGTGATCTCAGCTGAGATTTGAGGGGTATTTATAGGCCTCAAGAGGATTCAAATTTGGGCTCCAAAATTTGAATTCTCTTTGGTTTCCGAGGCCGGCGGTGCCACCGCCTGTCAATGGCGGTGCCACCACCTGTTAGTGTCTGACACTGACAGTGGACTGGCGGTGCCACCGCCCAGTCTAGGCGGTGCCACCTCCTAGGCCAATTCAGCTCATTGGTTGGGCTCCAAACTTGGCCCAAACCAGTCCGAACTCGGGCCCAATTGGCCCCTTCTTGGGTTATAGGATTAACACCTAATCCTAACCCTAATTAACATGCTAAATACGAATTTAAAGATATTTTCTAAGCTATTATAAAGTCCATAAGTCAAGACTTCTTCCGGCGAGCTTCCGGCGAACTTCCGACGGTCTT
The DNA here is from genome assembly GCF_036884655.1 of Musa acuminata AAA Group. Lineage (NCBI taxonomy): Eukaryota > Viridiplantae > Streptophyta > Magnoliopsida > Zingiberales > Musaceae > Musa > Musa acuminata. Next base: position 32,261,401 of record NC_088332.1, on the reverse strand, counting down.
CCGATAAACTCTCGGAAACCATTCTGCGGACTCCCGGTAAGCTCCTAGACTTCACGATTTGATCTTGGCGAGTTCCAACGAGCTTCTTCGGTTAGCTCCGATCTTTCTCGGCGAGCTCCGCGAACGTCCATCGAACCTTCCGGTGAGCTTCCGAAAAACCCTTCGACAAGCTCCCTACTTATTCTTGGCTAGTTCCGGCAGCATTCCCGACGAACCTTCGGACTTCCGTCGAACTCTCGAACTCGTAATGAATCCTTCGTGCTTGACTCTGACACTTTGTTTTGCTTTATGTCTTCGTCATTATCGTAGTTAATCCTGCACACACAAGCAAAAACTCTATTCCGATCTAGACAATTATTACAATGCGAATTGACATTCTGTTGCCCGACATGTCATTGGTTGGCACTTCGTCCGATTCTTCAGCGCATCATCCTCTCTTGCGGCTTGTTGCCCAATCGACGGTTGACCTCCGCAACCCCAATATCCTTGGTGCAATTCCGCTCTCCTTGGCCCGATGCCCGACGTCCGAAGCGTTCAGCCATCCAATATCCGGACGTGATCTCTTCTGGCGCAACGTCAATTCCTCCTGCGTTAACTATCTAATCCTGATCGAGTAGACCCGCATCACTCAAAATGCAGTTTAAATTATAAACACATATCAAGTGGTTTCATCAACAAAATACGAGATTCAACAGGCGGTGCCACCGCCTAGCAGGAATTCTGGTCCGAATGGGTTGATCTATTCGGCCCAATTTGGGTCTATCAAGGGCCTAATTGCCCCCAGATTAAGTTAATGGGATCACCTCCCATTCCTAACTTAATCAACATGCTAACTACGATGTTTCTTAAGACATTTACTACAACTTGCTCCGGTGCGTCAATCGCTTCTTCCGGCGAACATCCGACGAACCTTCGGCGATGCTCCAGCGGACTTCCGGCAAACTCTTGGACTTGTGACGATCCACTTGGCGAGTTCCGACGAGCTTCTTTGGCAAGCTCTTGGAATTCTCAGATTTGTTCCTGTAGAACCTCCGACGACTGTCTGGACTTCCGTCGAACTCTCGAACTCCCAACGTGATCATAGTCTTGACTCCAGCCCAACTCCTGCTGCATATCTTACTTCCATTGTAGTTAATCCTGCACATGTAAAATAAAACTTTGATCAAGATAATTAATCCTAAGCAATTAACTAAGTTGTCCAGCATGTCATTGGTCCCTCGACGCTTCGTCTGATTCTTCGGCGCATCGTCCTCTCCTGCGGCCTATTGCCCAATCGGCTAGTTGACTCTGCAACTCCGATATCCTTGACACAATACCCACTCTTCTTGGCCTGATGCCGGAGTCCACAGCCCGAAGCCTTCTATTGATACGTCGACCGATCCAACGGCCAGACATCCAATCTTCTGACATGTTCCTCCGGCACAACATGATTTTTTCTACTTTAATCATCTCATCCTGATCGAAGCATCCCGCGTCACTCAAAATACAGATTAAATCATAAACATATATCAAGTGGTTTCATTATCAAAATACGAGATTCAACAATCTCTCCCTTTTTGATGATGACAACCACTTGATGACGGAGTTAACCTTAACTCCCGGAGTTTAAACAAACTCCCCCTATCAATATGTCATATTGATAGAAACTCTTGGATTCAAAAATCCAAGCAACATGTCGTCATATACTTATGCATAATATGTCATGTCATCAACATACTTCTCCCCCTTTGTCATCAACAAAAAGGAGAAGTATAACTATTCTTGTGTTTATGATATAAGTTCAACTCATTGCATGAAAAACATAATATCAGGTTTTATCATCATGCAGTTTTGAAGCTAGAAAATTTAGCAAGTGTTACATAATGCTTAGAACATTCAAGCTATCAAGTTTTATATATGCAAGTTTTACAACATACAAAATAGCACTTTTGCTTCTTTTGAGATAGCAACTTCTACATCATGCAAGCAAGCAAATTAGAGATGTTCAAGAAGGCAACTCTTACTTCTTGAAATATGTAAATTTTGTCAACTTTTCTAGATGCGCAAGTTAGCATTGTTTGCTTCTTGAGATAGACAAGATAGCACTTTTGTAATTTTTGTTTCTTAAGATATTCAAGATAGCAAGCTCTACATCTTGCAAGCTAATAATGTTACAACATTTTAGAACATGCAAGCTAGCAATTTAGAGATGTTCAAGAAAGCAACTCTTGCTTCTTGAAATATGAAAGTTTGCTAGATGTGTATGTTAGCATGTTTTGCTTCTTCTTGAGATTTCAAGTTAGCAATTATCAGTGATGTTCAAGATAGCAATTTCTTCTCTTTTGAGAAGTGCAATTTTTGCTTTTCTCTTGAATTGTGCAAGCTAGCTAGTTTGCCTCTTTTCATGATGTCCACGCTAGAAATTCTTGCTCCCCCTTTGTCATTGTCAAAAAGAAAGGAAGACTCTTATATCAATTTTCAGATTATGACAAAGGTAAGTATCAATCTTATTTGTGCATCATTATATATTCAAATTAAAACATACACAATTTCAAAAACCTTATTTTTCATGCACGATATCGAAAAATAAATCAATCATCATTAATGGGCATATCATACATGATACTCAAACATTAAAATTTTTAAGCATTTATCAACATATTAATCATGATACCAAACATTCATCATTTAAAGCATTCATGATACATATCATATGCAATACATCATGTACATCATTGTCATAAGTATTGCATGCATCATTTCAAATTCATGAATATTTCATCATTGCATGCATCATACCAAATCATAAAATATAAAATCATCATTAATGCATGATTCCTAATCATCATTTATTTTACATCATGATGGTACCAAATTTGTCAAATTACATCCTACTATGTATGATCGAAACTTCTTATTTGTATACATCAAAATAAATTAATGAATATTTCATGTATTCATATCATCACATAAGGAATATCAAGAAAAATTATTAGGTGATGAGATGTATTTCATACATTCAAAGAATTTCACATAACAAAATTCAAGTCATAAGCCTTAAAAGATGTCATGAAATAACATATAAACAATCTTGATTTATAAAATGAATACTCAAGTTATAATTTCGAAAAATCAAGAGAAACCGTGATTTATTTTAACAAATCTCCTTTTAAATAAATAACATAAAGAATTCTTAGGAGATCATGAAAAAGATAGAATTCATTCAATCTTGTAAGAGAACAAAATATTAATTCATGCATATAAAATCTTGATTTAAGCATAAGAAATCTCAATTTACAAATTTCAAAAAATCAAGATAAAGCTCATTTAAATCATCAAATCAAGATCATTTTCAAGAGACTCACAAAAGTAATACAAATAGATTCATTAATTTCCCTTTTTGAAAAATCAATAAAGTCAAAAAAATAAATTTTTCAAGAAGAAACCTTTCCACTTTTTAGTTGTTTTAATTCAAGTGATTTATTTCATACATGCATGTTCTTTTCTTTTATGCCAAATTAAAACATGCATCAACGTTTAGGATCGAAAAATGAATTTTGTCATAAAACCATCAAGATCAATAGATTCTAAAAAATGAATTGTTAGGATCAAGAAAATCCGAAAATGAAATTTAACACTTTCATGCATTCGGACATGGTTTTGTTATAGATTTTCAAATTCAATCATGAAGATAAAACATGCTCATGATCATGGAAAATTTTGTATCCAAAACACATAATTTCCAACATGTTATTAAGGCATGTAATAGTGTAAAATCATCAAGATACACATGCATGGATTAATCCTAAGCATTATCACATATCATATAATTATCATCCCTAATGTTGCATACATCATTCAACATTTCAAAACATAACATGCATAAAACCTTAGCAATATACTTTTCATGATCAAATTTTTAATTTTTCAAAGATGCTAAAAATAAAAAACATGATATAATTTTTAAAAAATAATTTTTTATTTCCTATTCCTACTATCTAAATTAATCACTCATGAAAGACTTCAAGTAATTTCAAAATAATTCAAGAGAGTTGAGTTACTTACCTTATAGTCGAAGTTCGTCAAAGCCCAATTCGCCATTTCACCTTTGGAAGTTTTTGATTCATCCTTGGTTGCCATCCTCTTCTTTGGCCTCTTCCTCCATTCAAGTTCATTGTTTATTTTAGATTTTTGTTTAATAAACTTATTAAGATTTAGTGTTCGAAGTTCAAGTTCATCATTGTCCTCATCACTTGAGTCATCGCTTAAGTGGTATTCATTTGTCCAGAGTTCCAAATCCTTCCTATTCTTTGGAAGGTGGTTCAAGTGCTCATCGGATTCAAAATATTCCAAAAGTGTCATTTCATAGGTCATTAATAAACCAATTAGTTCTTCAAATAGAAAAATATTTAAATCTTTTGTTTCTTGTATTGCAGTTATTTTAGGATCTCACCTTTTTAGAAGGGATCTTAAGATCTTGCTTACGAGATCAAAATTCAAAAAAGATTTACCAAGAACTCTTAAATTATTGACGACATCCGTGAAACAGGTGTACATGTCGCCTATAGTCTCGCTTGGTTGCATTCGAAAAAGCTCAAAATCATGCAATAAAATGTTAACTTTCGAGTCTTTGACTCTACTAGTTCCCTCGTGCGTGATTTCAAGTGTTCGCCAAATATCAAAAGCCATTTCGTACGTAGAAATCCGATTGAACTCATTTTTGTCCAAAACGCAAAATAAGGCTTTCATAGCCTTTGCGTTTAAAGAAAAATATTTCTTCTCCAAATCCGACCATTTGTTCATCAGTTTAGAGGGAAGTTGAAAATTGTTTTCAATAATATTCCATAAATCCAAATTCATAGAAATCAAGAAAACTCTCATTCGAGTTTTCCAATAAGTATAGTCCAATCTGTTAAACAACGGTGGACGAACAACTGATAAGCCCTCTTAAAAGCCATGAAGAGTCATTTCTCTCAGGTGTAAATCCGAATTGGGAAATATCAAGCTCTGATACCAATTGTTAGGATCAAGAGCACTAAGAGGGTGGGGGGCGTGAATTAGTGCAGCGGAAAACTTTCGACATTTAAAACTACGTTCGTACGATGAAATCATTTTCGACGTAAAACCATTTCGGAAACTTAACTTGAAACTGAGTTCATAAATGAGTGCAGCAAAAGTAATGAGAAAGTAAAGCACATATGGAGGTTTGCAGTAAGGTAAGCAGTAAGAATAAATGCAAATCAGAGAAGACAAGAGTTTATAGTGGTTCGGTCAATCGTGACCTACATCCACTCCTCTGATTCCTCTTCCATCGAGGCCACTGGCATCCACTAATGATCTTCCTTTACTAGGCAAAGATCAATCTCCTTCTTACACCCCTCTTCTCCTTTTACCGGGTTTAGGAGACAACCCTTACAAGCACTCACTCTCCTCTCTTAAACAGAATTCTAACACTTAAGCTAGAGGAGGAAAATTCTAAAGATTATAGCAACGTTTTCTCTCTTTTAATCTCTCTGTGCTTGTGTGTTTTACCTAGGGATGGGAGGGGTATTTATAGGCTCTAAACTGGTTTGAATTTGGAGCTCAAAAATATCATCTCCCGGATTTCCGGGGTCCTGGCGGTACTACCTCCTGACTGGGGTGGTACAACCGCTTAGCAGCTCGGAGACTGAGCCTCTGGGCGATGCCACCGCCTGACAAGGGTGGTTGCACCGCTTGGTAGAGCTCAGAGACCGAGCTCAAGCTGTTCCACCGCTTGTCAGGGGCGGTTGCACCGCCTAGTCTCGCTCGGAGACCGAGTCGAGGCGGTGCCACCGCTTGACTGGGGCGGTTGAACTGCCCAGTCTCGCTCGGAGACTGAGCCCAAGCGGTGCCACCACCTGACCTGGGTGGTTGCACCACCTAGCTTTCCTGGGAGACCATCTCCTGGGTGGTGCCACTGCCAACCCTGGCGGTGCCACCGCCTAGCAGGAATTCTAGTCCGAATGGGTTGATCCATTCGGCCTAATTTGGGTCTATCAAGGGCCCAATTGCCCCCAGATTAAGTTAATGGGATCACCTCCCATTCCTAACTTAATCTACATGCTAACTATGATATTTCTTAAGACATTTACTGTAACTTGCTCCGGTGCGTCATTCGCTTCTTCCGGCGAGCTTCCGACGAACATCCGACGAACCTTCAGCGATGCTTCGGTGGACTTCCAGCAAACTCCTGGACTTGCGACGATCCACTTGGTGAGTTCCAACGAGCTTCTTTAGCAAGCTCCTGGACTTCTTGGATTTGTTCCCGCAGAACCTTCGACGACTGTCCGGACTTCCGTTGAACTCTCGAACTCCCAACGTGATCATAGTCTTGACTCCGGCGCAACTCCTGCTGTATGTCTTACTTCCATCGTAGTTAATCCTGCACTTGTAAAACAAAACTTCGATCGAGACAATTAATCCTAAGCAATTAACCAAGTTGTCCGGTATGTCATTGGTCCCTCGATGCTTCGTCCGATTCTTCGGCGCATTGTCCTCTCCTACGGCCTATTGCCCAATCGACCAGTTGACTCCGCAACTCCGATATCCTTGGCACAATACCCGCTCTTCTTGGCCCGATGCTCGAGTCCACGGCCCGAAGCCTTCTGTCGATACGTCGACCGATCCACCGGCCCGACGTCCAATCTTCTGACATGTTTCTCCGGCACAACATGATTTTTCCTACTTTAATTGTCTCATCCTGATCGAAGCATCCTGCATCACTCAAAACACAGATTAAATCATAAACATATATCAAGTGGTTTCATCATCAAAATATGAAATTCAACAATATAATCCTTGAATTTAAATTTAATTCAAATCAATGCAATTTAAATCATGATTCTTATACATGATATGCAATACATCAAATACATCATCATAATAAAATCATAAGTATTGCATGCATCATTTTTGAATAAGCTAGCAACTTTGCTTCCTAGAAAGTTTTTCTCTTTGCAATATGTGAGCTAGCAAATTTTACACATGAAAGTTGGTAAGATTTTTGCATCTTTTTTAGATGAGCAAGCATTTTTCTTCTTCTTGAAAGATGCAAGCTAGCAAGCTAGCAAAATTTGCTCCTCCGATGTCATTGTCAAAGAGAAGGGAAGAATACAATATTGTGATTCTTTTCCCTTTTTATCAATCTTCACATCATGACAAATATAAAGTATCATTCAATATGGTATCATTTCAAAAAATGATAATTGTTGACTTTCACATCATAAAAAAAAAATCATAGCATTGCATGCATTCATATCATCACATGAAGAATATCAAGAAAAACTTAGTGATGCGAAATACTTCATAAATACAGGGAATTTTACAAAGCCAAAAAATCATATCATGAAGGATGAGATTGTTAGGACTATAACTAGGAGAGTCCTAATTGAGAGGGACATTCTGTTAGGACTCTAGCTAGGAGAGTCCTAATTGAGAGGGACATTCATGTAGGAGGTTTTTTTCTTAGAGAAGAATTAGGAGTTGTAAGGGAATAGGAGTCTTGAGTAGGAGTCCTATTAGGAGTTCATTAGAAGTAAGAGTCTTAAGTAGGAGTCATATTCGGAGTTAGGGTTTATAAGCCCTATAAATAGCCATGTATTCCTTCTCTTTTCTTAAGCAATCGATGAATCTTTTCTGCAGCCTTTGAGCAGCAACTTGGAGGGAGGAACCCCTATAGAGTTCCAAGGAGGCCGATCCCCTAAAGAGATCAATCCCAAGTTTAGAATCTACAAGGGTTCTAACACCTGTTCCAAGGAGGCCGATCCCCTAAATGTTAGGATCGGAGCGGCACTAAGAGGGGGGGGTGAATTAGTGCAGCGGTAAAGTACGATAAACTTTTGACGATTTAAACACTTTCGGAAACTTCGTACGATAAAAGCAATGTTTCGTTTGAAACCGTTTCGATTGCGTTTTAACTTGAAGGGATACGTAAGAAGGAGACAAAGAAGTAGAGCATCAAAGTGCAAATGGTTTGCAGTAATATAAAAGACAATAAGTAAATGCAAACCAGATATCACGCCGATTTTAAAGTGGTTCGGTCAAATGACCTACATCCACTTGCGAGGCCCTTCTTCGATGAGGCTCCCACCTTCCACTAGCAAATCTCTTGAAGGGGAAGGGTAAATACCCCTCTTACAACTTTTTACAAGTGGTTCACTCTCTTACAGATTTTCAGCAAGAAAGAAGGAGGTGAACACTAGCAAAGACCTTTCTCTCAATCAATTGCTTCTCAAAAAGTTGTTATCTCAGTTGAGATTTGAGGGGTATTTATAGGCCTCAAGAGGATTCAAATTTGGGCTCCAAAATTTGAATTCTCTTTGGTTCCCGATGCTGGCGGTGCCACCGCCTATCAGTTTCTGATACTGATAGTGGGCTGGCGATGCCACCGCCCAGCCCAGGTGGTGCCACCGCTTGGCTCTCGGGTGCTGGGCTGTGCAACCGCCCAGTCTGGCGGTGCCACCGCCAGACCCTTCGGTTCACTAGTTGGGCTTTAAATTTAGCCCAACCCAAGTCTAATTTTGGGCCCAATTGGCCCCTAACCAGGATATAGGATTATCTCTTAATCCTAATCCTAATTACAAGTGAACTACATAACTAAAAACATCCTAAGCAAGTTTTCAACCGCGAACGTCGAGTCTTGTTCCGGCGAGCTTTCCGACGAACTTCTTCCGACGGACTCCCAACAAGCTCCCGATCTTGTGATGACTTCAATGAGTAGCCGAGCCTTCTTGGTGATCTCCGCGAACCTCCGACGATCTCTTCGGCGAACTTTCAAAAATTTCGACAGGTTCCCGATTTCTTCTCGGTTGGTTTCGGCAGCATCTCCGACGATTCTTCAGACTCTCAAACGTCCATCAAACTTGACTCCGGTATTCTTGCTTTGTGTTTTTTGGTTATCGTAGTTAATCCTGCACACTTAACTTAATAATATGGATTAGATCAATTAACCCATCAATTGATTTTATCATCAAAATCCGAGATTCAACAATCTCCTCCTTTTTTATGATGATTTTGATGATGACAATCAATTGATGACGGAGTTAAACATAACTCCCCCTATCTATATGCCATATTATGAGAAGATGAAAACACTTGAATTCCATTCATTGAATTCAAGCATAAACCAATAAGTTCTAACTGTAGAACTTATCATTATTTTCATTAAGCAATAGTAACTACGAAACTTCGATGAAAATCATTTTCAAGTCGAATGATAAGAGACAATTTTTACTACGATAGGAGATAAAGATTTTCAACATGAATTTCATGATATAAATGTAAGGCATGCTTTCAATATGATCAATCAATCTTACGATATTCTCAAAGATTTTGCAAGGCATATAAGACATTCATATCACACAAGCTTTTGTAATTCATATAAGTCATGTTATCGATGCGCATAAGACATTTTCATTAAGTCATGCTATCGAAATAGTATAAGTCATCACTTAGTCATCACTTCTCCCCCTTTGTCATCAACAAAAAAGAGAATGAGACTTGAAGCATATAATTTGTGATTAAAACATCAGGAATTCAGCATTGATCATATAAAAATTCATCATCCAAAATTAAGTATGCTAAAATATTTATGCAAAGTTCATCTTAAAGGAAAATTCATCATTCATCCATTTTATCAAATCTCTTCTTTCTATAAATAACAAGAATTGTAGGTGTACAAGGAAGAGATTGTGATTAACAAAAAAGATTTCAAGTAGTAACTCTAATAAGTCAAGATCATAATTCGAATACAAACTCATTCAAATTCAAATCGTCAACTTGAAAGTCATAATCAAGCCATCAAAATCAATTTCGAGATTCACAAAATGTCATTAATCTTGATCAGATGGGAGCGGTGTTTGACTCAAGATAGGATAAGGTAATTTAACATGCCATTTAGAATCGAAAGAGAAGGATCAAATTCACCGAGGAACAGAGAGAGGATGAAAAACTTTACGAAAAATCCATTCAAACAAGTTTATTCTTGGGGACAATTTAACATACCTAATTCCCTTCTAATGAATTCAAATTGGTTTTCATTCAAAGCTTTTGTAAATATATCTGCTAGTTGATGCTTTGTGTCAATGAATTCTAGAACAATATTATTGTTAAGGACATGATCGCGTATGAAATGATGCCTAACGTCGATGTGCTTAGTTCTAGAGTGCTGAATTGGATTTTTGGTGAGGCATATGACACTAGTATTACCACATTTTATGGGAATATTTTTGAAGTGAATTCCATAGTCTTCGAATGTATTTTTTATCCAAACAACTTGTGCACAGTATGCACTTGCAGCAATGTATTCGGCTTCTGCCGTAGATAGTGCAACTGAATTTTGTTTCTTGGAAGTCCAAGAAACAAGTGCATGTCCTAAAAATTGGCATGTTCCGGATGTACTTTTTCTATCTATCTTGTATCCGCCAAAATCGGCATCTGCATAAGCTATTAAATCAAAATTTTCAGATTTTGGATACCACAATCCTAAATTTGGAATTCCTTTAAGATACCTAAATATTCTTTTAACACTCTTAAGATGAGATAATTTAGGATTAGATTGAAACCTAGCGCAAAGTCCTACACTAAACATAATATCCGGTCTAGTCGCGGTTAGGTAGAGTAGACTACCTATCATTCCCCTATATGTTTTTTGATCGAAATTTTCACTATTTTCATCCATATCTAACTTAGTCGAAGTACACATAGGGGTGTTTATTGCTTTTGAATTATCCATGTTAAATTATTTTAATAATTCTAATGTATATTTAGATTAGTTATGAAATATACCATCACTAAGTTGTTTGATTTGTAAAACCAAAAAGAAAGTTAATTCACCCATTAAACTCATTTCAAATTCATGACTCATACATTTGGCAAATGATTCACATAGTGATTCATCCGAGGAGCCATAAATAATATCATCAACATAAATTTGCACAATAAGAAAATTATTTTTAAAATATTTAATAAACAATGTAATATCAACCTTGCCTTTGGTAAAATTATTTAAAATAAGAAAGGAACTAAGCCTTTCATACCAAGCTCTAGGAGCTTGTTTCAAGCCATAGAGAGCCTTAGTCAATTTGAATACATGATTAGGAAGAGGAGAATTTTCAAATCCGGGAGGTTGTTCGACATATACTTTTCGGAAATAAAACCATTCAAGAAAGCACTTTTGACATCCATTTGAAATAGTTTAAAACTATTACTACTAGCATAGGCAAGGAGCATCCTTATGGCTTCTAATCGAGCCACGGGAGCGAAGGTTTCTTCGTAATCGATACCTTCTTCTTGGTTGAAACCTTTGGCCACTAATCTAGCCTTGTTTCTAACCACGATACCATTTTCGTCTTGCTTGTTTCTAAAGACCCATTTAGTACCAATGACTAAATGGTCACTAGGTCTAGGAACAAGCTTCCATACCTTATTTCTCTTAAATTGATTCAATTCCTCTTGCATTGCAATAATCCAAAAATCATCTTTTATAGCCTCGTCAATGCATTTAGGTTCGATTTGAGAAAGGAAGGCGGCGTTAGCACAAAAATTCTTGAAAGAGGAACGAGTTTGAACCCCTTTTGATGTATCTCCTATAATTAGCTCCTTTGGATGAGCATCTATATACTTCCATTCCTTGGGTAAGGAAATTTCGGAAGAGGGTGCATCCAAGTTGCTATTTTGAGGAGGGGGTTCATTTAAATTCAAATTATCAAAACCAAGATCATCATCAAAATCATTTTTTTTTTAAATTAGAAATTTCATTAAAAACTACATGAATAGACTCTTCTATTACTAAGGTTCTTTTGTTAAAAACCCGAAAAGCCTTAGAAACGAAAGAGTAACCAAGAAAGATGCCTTCATCGGATTTAGCATCAAATTTTCCTAAGGCATCCCTTTCATTCAAAATAAAGCATTTACAACCGAAAACTTTAAAATAGGAAATATTTGGTTTTTTGTTATTCCATAATTCATAGGAAGTTTTTGATAGGGATGGTCTTATTAGGACTCTATTCATGATGTAGCAAGTCATATTTACGGCTTCGGCCTAAAAATACTTAGGTAAACTATGTTCATTTAACATCGTTCTTGCCATTTCTTGTAGGTTTCTATTTTTTCTTTCAACTACTCCATTTTGTTGGGGATTCCTCGGAGTGGAGAAGTTGTGATTGTATCCATTAACTTCACAAAAATTTTGAAAGTCATGGTTTTGAAATTCACCACCGTGATCACTCCGAATTGATGAAATCATGAAACCTTTTTTGTTTTGAGTGAGTTTACAAAATTTAGAGAAACACTTGAAACAATCACTTTTGTGAGCTAAGAAATAGGTCCAAGTGTATATAGTATAGTCATCCACAATTACAAACGCATATTTGCTTCCCCCTAAACTTGTCGTGTCAATTGGTCCAAATAAGTCCAAATGAATCAATTGTAATGGTCTAGTGGTGCTAATTTGAGTTTTTGGTTTGAAACTAGTTTTTATTTGTTTACCTAGTTGACATGCATCACATACTTTGTCCTTAATAAATTTTATATTTGGAATTCCTCACACTAATTCTCTAGATGAGATCTTAGATATTAGTTTCATGCTTACATGGCCTAGTCTCCTATGCCAAAGCCAAGCATCATCATTTAAAGCGGAGAAGCACATTTCATTACTTAGTTCATCAAGGTTGATGGTGTAGACATTATTTTGTTTTAATGCAATCATAGTTATGTTATGGTTTGGTTTTTCAATAATACACACATTTGATTCAAATCTAACGATATAACCTTTATCGCATAATTGACTAACACTCAAGAGATTATGTTTCAATCCATCAACTAGTAAAACATCATCAATAGAAAATTTTAATTTGTTACCTATGGTTCCCTTGCCAATGATTTTGCCTTGGTTGTTGTCTCCGAAGGTGACGTACCCTTCTTCTTTGCTAGTGAGCATAGAGAAATGAGATGGATCTCCAGTCATATGTCTTGAGCATCCACTATCTAGATACTATCTCTTGCTCCTAGCTTGTGATGGTGTATGTTTCTACAAGAAGGGATTATTTTTAGGTACCCATTTTCTTTTGGATGCCTTAAAAACTGATTTAACTTGTTCAACATATTGCATAGAATTGATCATGGTTCCTTTAGGAACCCAAATTAGTTTATTCGGACTAATTTTCTTGAATGGACATTTATAAGTTTTATGTCCATATTTGCAACAAAAGTTACAATTGCTTTAGTGTCGAACATGTAAGACGAGGCCTTTAATAAAGGTGGTTGGATTTTGGTGAGGACTTCTCGTAAATCCGATTCCACTTCTTTTAGGAACGTGACCCTTATTTGTAAGGATCATGTTCAAGGATTTGCTACCAACCTCGAATTTCTTCAAGGTGTCCTCAAGTAGCAAGTTCTCATTTTGGAGAGATTCTAGATCATGACATTTTATACATGGAGCTAAACTATCATGATATTCAGTTTTTAATTTATCGATATCACAAGTGAGACTATCATGCTCCTTTTTTAGCAATTTGTATTTTCTACTAATTGTCTTACATTCATCAAATAACTCATGGAAAGCATTTAATAATTCATGATAAGGTAAATCTGCATCAATTAAATCCGATACCTCTTCTCCGATGGCCATTAGGGCATAATGAGCAACTTGCTCGGTGTTGGACTCCTCTTCTTCGGACGCGCTTGAATCATCCCACGTTGCCTTGAGCGCCTTCTTCTTTGATGTTCTCTTTTTGGCTTGAGGACGATCGTTCTTGTAGTGTCCCGATTTTTTGCACTTATAACAAATTACTTGTTCCTTCTTGTATTCAAATTTATTTTTTATATTATTTTTAAATTTATTCTTTCTTAAATATTTTTTAAATTTTTGAGTCAAAAGTGCAATGTCATTGTCACTGTCCTCATCACTTGATGTTCCTTTCAAGTGGTCTTCTTGTGATGTGAGTGTCATATCCTTCCTGTTCTTTGGATGGGGTTTCTCGAGCTCGTCATGAGCTTGACATGTCATTTCGTAGGTCATTAGAGACCCAATGAGTTCTTCAAGAGGGAATGTTTTAAGGTCTTTGGCCTCTTGAATGGCCGTGACTTTTGGATCCCAACTTTTAGGGAGGGATCTTAAGATTTTAGTTACTAGTTCAAAGTTAGCAAAATCTTTACCAAGAGCTTTGAGTCCATTGATGACATCCGTGAACCGAGTGTACATGTCTCCGATGGACTCGCTTGGTTTCATTCGAAAAAGTTCGTAAGAGTGCACAAGGATGTTGATTTTGGACTCTTTCACTCGGCTAGTGCCTTCATGAGTGACCTCAAGAGTTCTCCAAATATCAAAAGCCGAATCACAAATTGAAACACGATTAAATTCATTTTTGTCTAGTGCACAAAACAAGGCATTCATAGCTTTTGCGTTTAAAGCAAAAACCTTCTTCTCCGATTCATTCCATTCGCTGATCGGAAGAGAAGATTTTTGAAATCCGTTTTCAACAATAGTCCAAAGCTCGAAATCCATGGAAATGAGGAAGATCCTCATACGAGTCTTCTAATAAGTATAATCCGACCCATTAAACAAGGGTGAACGTGTGATAGAAAGACCCTCATGTATGCCGGAGTAAGCCATCTCTCTTGGGTATCAAACCAAATATGAGAGTGAGCCTAGCTCTGATACCAATTGTTAGGATCGGAGCGGCACTAAGAGGGGGGGGGGGGTGAATTAGTGCAGCGGTAAAGTACGATAAACTTTTGACGATTTAAACACTTTCGGAAACTTCGTACGATAAAAGCAACGTTTCATTTGAAACCGTTTCGATTGCATTATAACTTGAAGGGATACGTAAGAAGGAGACAAAGAAATAGAGCATCAAAGTGCAAATGGTTTGCAGTAATATAAAAGACAATAAGTAAATGCAAATCAGAGATCACGCCGATTTTAAAGTGGTTCGGTCAAATGACCTATATCCACTTGCGAGGCACTTCTTCGACGAGGCTCCCACCTTCCACTAGCAAATCTCTTGAAGGGGAAGGGTAAATACCCCTCTTACAACTTTTTACAAGCGGTTCACTCTCTTACAGATTTT
Organism: Musa acuminata AAA Group; assembly: GCF_036884655.1. Lineage (NCBI taxonomy): Eukaryota > Viridiplantae > Streptophyta > Magnoliopsida > Zingiberales > Musaceae > Musa > Musa acuminata. Next base: position 32,246,333 of record NC_088332.1, on the reverse strand, counting down.
CAGCAAGAAAGAAGGAGGTGAACACTAGCAAATTGAAAACAAGACTAGCTAAGACTCTTCTAAGACCTTTCTCTCAATCAATTGCTTCTCAAAAAGTTGTTATCTCAGCTGAGATATGAGGGGTATTTATAGGCCTCAAGAGGATTCAAATTTGGGCTCCAAAATTTGAATTCTCTTTGGTTCCCGATGTTGGCGGTGCCACCGCCTGTTAGTGGCGGTGCCACCGCCTGTCAGTTTCTGATACTGACAGTGGGCTGGCGGTGCCACCGCCCAGCTCTCGGGTGCTGGGCAGTGCAACCGCCCAGTCTGGCGGTGCCACCGCCAGACCCTTCGGTTCACTGGTTGGGCTTTAAATTTAGGCCAAACCAAGTCTAATTTTGGGCCCAGTTGGCCCCTAACCAGGATATAGGATTATCTCTTAATCCTAATCCTAATTACAAGTGAACTACATAACTAAAAACATCCTAAGCAAGTTTTCAACCGCGAACGTCGAGTCTTGTTCCAGCGAGCTTTTCGACGAACTTCTTCCGATGGACTCCCAGCAAGCTCCCGATCTTGTGATGACTTCAATGAGTAGCCGAGCCTTCTTAGTGATCTTCGCGAACCTCCGACGATCTCTTCGGCGAACTTTCGAAAATTCCGATAGGTTCCCGATTTCTTCTCGGTTGGTTCCGGCAGCATCTCCGACGATTCTTCGGACTCTTAAACGTCCATCGAACTTGACTCCGGTATTCTTGCTTTGTGTTTTTTGGTTATCGTAGTTAATCCTGCACACTTAACTCGATAATATGGATTAGATCAATTAACCCATCAATTGATTTTATCATCAAAATCCGAGATTCAACACTAAAGAAATCAACCCCAAGTTTAGAATCTGCAAGGGTTCTAACACCTGGTATCAGAGCGGCGTTCTTGGCATCTCGCTGCCCTTCCACTGCCATCCATCAACCCTCCACAACCGCCCAAAGCAATTCCCACAATTGCTTAAGAGATCGTTGCCAAATTCCACCATCATCTCCACCACCGCGGATCATCCCGTGAATTGCAACAGGTTCTGGTTTCCTACCTTACTGCTACTGTAATTTAGTTATCCCTATCCGAAAATCCAAAAAAAAAAATTGTTCCTATATTGCTGCATAAACTTTTCGTCACAAAGTTTTCATCTCTACAATGAAAGATACATTGCAGAATTTCAACCGCATAGCACTGTTTGTTTGATCTTGATACTATATTTTCTCTGTATATAAACTAAGATATTACTGTCAATTCCCACCTCAAATCTCTCAAATTTTTGGTGGAGATTTCGTCGAGAAACCGCTGTTTCTTCGACGATAATTCTGCTCTTACAAGACAACACAATTCTGCAGCAAACTTTCACTGATTTCTATCAAACCTATACATGTCTTTAACCCGTCAATAAAAGAGAGATCTTAACATCACAGATTTGAAGTCATATACTATGGCATCTGAGGAGGCAATCAATGCTAAATTTGAAGCCTTTGAGGCACGAATGGAGGATAAGATTCGGACTCTCCTTACCGAATTCAGTTTGGGCCGACCACCAAGCCCGAAGAAATCACATCAAGGAGAGAGCTCTAACCAATCACACCATGCCCAAAGAGTGTTAGGATCAAGAGCACTAAGAGGGGGGGGGGGGGTAAATTAGTGCAGCGGAAAACTTTCTGCGATTAAAACGAAACTACGTTCGAACGATAAAAACGATTTCTGTGTGAAAGCCGATTCTAAGATTACTTTAACTTCAGATCAAGCAAGATGATGTTAAAGTCAATCTATGAAGGCAGTTTGCAGTTATGATGAAAACCAGAATATAAGCGCAAACTGAAATATGACGTTCGTACGAAGAAACTGATTTACGTCTAAACGCTGATTCGGAAAGTGCAAAGCTTGAAACCCGATCGTATATGCCCAGAAAGCAGTAAGCTTCAGAGGAGGTTTGCAGTAAAGATAATACGCTCAAAGTAAATGCAAACCGAGATTTAGAGTGGTTCGGTCAATCTTGACCTACTCCACTTTTGGCTTCCTCCACCGACGAGGTCACCGACGTCAACTAGAGGCCTTCCTTCAATAGGCGAAGGCCAACCACCCTTTTACAGTTTCACTCCTTTTGACGGGCTTAGGAGATAACCCTTACAGAATTTTCTCTCATCTCTTTACAACTCAGAACTTGGAAGAAAAGAGGGAGAAGAAATTTTGGTGTATGTCTGTGCTCTTTCAGTGCTGAATGGGTGGGGTATTTATAGGCCCCAACCCAGTTCAAATTTGGAGCTCAAAACTGTCAATTCCCGGAATTCCGGGATCAGGCGGTTGCACCTCCTGACTGGAGGGTTGCACCGCCTAGTAGAGCTCGAAGACTGAGCCTCTGGGCGGTGCCACCTCCTATCAGGGGCGGTTGCACCTCCTGCCAGAGCTCAAAGACTGAGCTCAGGCGGTTGCACCTCCTGACTGAGGCGGTTGCACCGCCTGCCAGAGCTCGAAGACCGAGCTCAAGCGGTGCCACCTCTTGTCAAGGGAGGTTGAACCGCCCAGTCTCGCTCGGAGACTGAGCCCAAGCGGTGCCACCTCCTGGCTGGGGCGGTTGCACCGCCCAGTCTCGCTCGGAGACTTAGCCTAGGCGGTGCTACCTCCTGGCTTGGGCGGTTGCACCTTCCAGCGAGCTTCCGGCGAACTTCGTCGATCATCCGATGAACCCTCGGTGATGCTCCTACGGACTTCCGGCAAACTCTTGGACTTGCGACGATCCACTTGGCGAGTTCCGACGAGCTTCTTTGGCAAGCTCATGGACTTCTCGGATTTGTTCCCTCAGAACCTCCGACGATTGTCCGAACTTCCATCGAACTCTCGAACTCCCAACGTGATCATTGTCTTGACTCCAGCGCAACTCTTGTTGCATGTCTCTCTTCCATCGTAGTTAATCCTGCACACTTAAAACAAAACTTCGATCGAGACAATTAATCCTAAGCAATTAACCAAGTTGTCCGGCATGTCATTGGTCCCTCGACGCTTCGTCTGATTCTTCGGCGCATTGTCCTCTCCTACAGCCTATTGCCCAATCGGCCAGTTGACTCCGCAACTCCGATATCCTTGGCACAATACCTGCTCTTCTTGGCCCGATGCCCTAGTCCACGGCCCGAAGCCTTCTGTCGATACGTCGACCGATCCACCGGCCCGACGTCCAATCTTCTGACATGTTCCTCCGGCACAACATGATTTTCCTGCTTTAATTGTCTCATCCTGATCGATGCATCCTGCGTCACTCAAAACACAGATTAAATCATAAACATATATCAAGTGGTTTCATCATCAAATACAAGATTCAACAAAGAGATGACTTCCAAGGGAGGGGAGGCTCTATGACCGACCCCAACTATTCGCGCATGAGAGTGGACTTCCCTAGATGGGAAGAAGGAGACCCAATTGGTTGGATCTCTTGCGCGGAGCGATATTTTTGGTACCATAAAACTATAGATGCATCCATGGTGGAAATTGCAGCTATACATCTTGAAGGAGATGCCATACAATGGTTGACTGGTTTGAACACACTTATGGAGTCCTTTCATGATGACAATTCAAAGAAGGACTACTGATCCGCTTCGGACCAACTTATTACGAGAACATTGGAGAAGTACCACAATCAAGTGTTTGTGATATTGGTTCAACTCATTGCATGAAAAACATAATATCAAGTTTTATCATCATGCAGTTTTGAAGCCAGAAAATTTAGCAAATGTTACATCATGCTTAGAACATTCAAGCTATCAAGTTTTAGATATGCAAGTTTTATAGCATACAAGATAGCACTTTTAGAACATGCAAGCTAGCAATGTTACAACATTTTAGAACTTGAAAGCTAGCAATTTAGAGATGTTCAAGAAGGCAACTCTTGCTTCTTGAAATATGCAAGTTGCAAGCTAGCAAATTTTTACGATATGCAAGTTTTGCTTCTTGAGATAGGCAAGATAGCACTTTTGCAATTTTTGTTTGGCAAGCTTGTGATGTTCAAGATAACAAGCTCTTTCTTCTCTTTTGAGAAGTGTCATTTTTGCTTTCTTTGCAAAGTGCAAGCTAGCAAAATGCCAAACTAGCAAGAGATAATGTTTTACATGAGGCAAGCAAACAATTTGGCAAGTGTTACATTTGCATCTTCTCTTTAGAGGAGTATAATTTTTGCTTTCATCTTGAATTGCGTAAGCTAGCTAGTTTGCCTCTTTTCATGATGTCCACACTAGAAATTCTTGCTCCCGCTTTGTCATTGTCAAAAAGAAGGGAAGACCCTTTTTTCAATTTCAGATTATGACAAAGGTAAGTATCAATTTTATTTGTGCATCATTATATATTCAAATTAAAACATACACAATTTCAAAAGCCTTATTTTTCATGCACGATACCGAAAAATAAATCAATCATCATTAATGGGTATATCATACATGATACTCAAACATTAAAATTTTTAAGCATTTATCCACATGTTCATCATGATACCAAACATTCATCATTTAAAGCATTCATGATACATATCATATGCGATACATCATGTACATCATTGTCATAAGTATTGCATGCATCATTTCAAATTCATGAATATTTCATCATTGCATGCATCTTGCCAAATCATAAAATATACAATCATCATTAATGCATGATTCCTAATCATCATTTAATTTGCAACATGATGGTACCAAATTTGTCAAATTACATCATACCATACATGATCAAAACTTCTTATTTGTATACATCAAAACAAATTAATGAACATTTCATGTATTCTTCTCATCACATAAGGAATATCAAGAAGAATTATTAGGTGATGAGATAAACATTTCATGAATACAAGGAATTGCATAAAAATCATATCATAAGTGTTTCATGTATTCATATTATCACATGAAGCATACAAGACAACAATGCAAAGAAATCATGTCATGAAGAATATCAATATGAAAATTCAGCAAAGATCACATGATACAATCGCAAAGCATGATATAATTATGCGATATATCATAAGATGATAATTTATCATATCAATGAAAGATATCAATGAGGATCAATTCATGAATACCAAAGATATGATTCATGGTTCATTAAAATTCTTCTTAACAAGTTCACGATCAAGATTCATAGAATTCTTAATAAAGCAAATTGATGTACAATCATCACACAAGACATACAAGGCAAAGAAATCTTGTTATTTCTATATTATGAAATATATGATATCAAGGCTCATGATTCATTTGAAAAGATATAGTACAAAGAGCAACTTGAAACATTCTTATCAAGATCACATTTTAAAATATTCCAAGTATCAAGATATCAATATGACACTTCATTGAATTCTGAGAAATCAAAAGACAAGTTACATTTCATTTGAAGAATTCCATTTTGATAAATGTAGGGAGCATAATGAACGATCTTGATTTATAAAGAACTTCATGTTATAATTATGAAGATCATGATTTTAAAAATCATTTTCTTTAGCAAAGAATCACAAAAGCAATTTATATTTGCATAAGAAATCTCATTGTATTATGATTTATAAATTTTGTTTCTGCACATGAATCATAGGAGATATGTATGTGAAACAAATCTTTGCAAGTAAAAACACTATCATTCATATTTCAAGATGGAATTTATAAGTAGGAATCATTTCATCAAATCCATTTCAGAAAAATATTTTTCATATAATAAGTGTATGAGAAAATCCGATTGTTAGGATACCAATTGTTAAGTGAATCTGAAAATGAAAGTAACACTTTCATGCATTCTGACAAGATTTTGCTATAGATTTTCAAGTTCAATCATGAAGATAAAACATGCTCATGATCATAAAAATTTATGTATCCAAAACATATAATTTCCAACATGTTATTAAGGCATGTAATAGTATAAAATCATCATGGCAATTAAGTGATTTGAACATTGAATCAAGAAAGTCCGAAAAATAATCTTAACAAGTTCATGCATTCGAGCACATTTTTGCCATAGTTTTTCAAATACACTTATGAAAATAACACATGCTTATCATCAGCTTAAAATCTCATGCATAAAATTGTTAATCAAAATATTTAATTTCATCATTATGTATTTCTTCAAATCAAACATGATTTTTAATCAAAATCGAGAAATAACAATGGAAATCAACGTAATACACATTATTACTTTTTAACCATGATTTCATATTTTCAATCAAGATCATTTTATTTGTTTATCATAAAATATGTAATATTATCATTTTCGAAATTACTTAGCATGATCATAATTTTTTTTTTTTAAACATGTAATTTTTAGGAAAACTAATTCTAAACTAAAAGAGAAAATACATCATGAAAGCATCAAGTAATTTCAAAATAAATTAGGGGGATTTTGATTACCTCATCATCGAAAGCGATTAAGGCATAGTTTGCCACCTTGCCTTTCTTGATTTTCTCCTCGTCTTCGGAGGAGCTCGATTCATCCCACTTTGTTTTCTTCTTCTTTGGCCTCTTCCTTCGTTCAAGTTTATTGTTTATTTTAGATTTTTATTTAATAAACTTATTAAGATTTAGTGTTCGAAGTTCAAGTTCAACATTGTCCTCATCACTTGAGTCATCGCTCAAGTGGTATTCATTTGTCCGGAGTTCCAAATCCTTCCTGTTCTTTGGAAGGTGATTTTGTCCATCATGTTCATCATGTGCATTGTGCACCATTTCATATGTTATCAACGAACCAATTAGTTCTTCAAGTGGTAAGTTGTTTAGGATTTTAGCTTCTTGTATTGCAGTTACTTTTGAATCCCACTTCTTAGAAAGAGAAGACAAAATCTTGTTTACGAGTTCAAAATCCGAAAAACATTTTCCAAGAGCTCTTAAACTATTGACGACATCCGTGAAACGGGTGTACATGTCGCCTATAGTCTCGCTTGGTTGCATTCGAAAAAGCTCAAAATCATGCAATAAAATGTTAACTTTCGAGTCTTTGACTCTACTAGTTCCCTCGTGCGTGATTTCAAGTGTTCGCCAAATGTCAAAAACCATTTCGCACGTAGAAATCCGATTGAACTCATTTTTGTCTAAAGCGCAAAATAAGGCATTCATAGCATTTGCGTTTAAAGAAAAATACTTCTTCTCCAAATTCGACCATTCGTTCATCGGTTTAGAGGGAAGTTGAAAATCGTTTTCAACGATATTCCATAAATCCAAATTCATAGAAATCAAGAAAACTCTCATTCGAGTTTTCCAATAAGTGTAGTCCAATCCGTTAAACAACGGTGGACGAAAAACCGATAAGCCCTCTTGAAAGCCATGAAGAGCAATTTCTCTCGGGTATAAATCCGAAATGAGAAATACCGGGCTCTGATACCAATTGTTAGGATCAAGAGCACTAAGAGGGGGGGTGAATTAGTTCAGCGGAAAACTTTCTGCGATTAAAACGAAACTGCGTTCGAACGATAAAAATGATTTCTGTGTGAAAACCAATTCTAAGATTACTTTAACTTAAGATCAAGCAAGATGATGTTAAAGTCAATCTATGAAGGCAGTTTGCAATTATGATGAAAACCAAAATATAAGCGCAAACTGAAATACGACGTTCGTACAAAGAAACTGATTTACGTCTAAACGCTAATTCAGAAAGTGCAAAGCTTGAAACCCGATCGTATATGCCCAGAAAGCAGTAAGCTTCAGAGGAGGTTTGCAGTAAAGATAATATGCTCAAAGTAAATGCAAACCGTGATTTAGAGTGGTTCGGTCAATCTTGACCTACTCCACTTTTGGTTCGGTCACCGACGTCAACTAGAGGCCTTCCTTCAATAGGCGAAGGCCAACCACCCTTTTACAGTTTCACTCCTTTTGACGGGCTTAGGAGACAACCCTTATAGAATTTTCTCTCCTCTCTTTACAACTCAGAACTTGGAAGAAAAGAGGGAGAAGAACTTTTGGCCTTTACAACAATTTTGAGCTCTAAGAATCACAGAAAAAGATCAAGATTTCGGTGTATGTTTGTGCTCTTTCAGTGCTGAATGGGTGGGGCATTTGTAGGCCCCAACCCAGTTCAAATTTGGAGCTCAAAACTATCAATTCCTGGAATTCCGGGATCAAGCGGTTGCACCTCCTGACTGGAGCGGCTGCACCGCTTGGCAGAGCTCGAAGACTGAGCCTTTGGGCGGTGCCACCTCCTGTCAGGGGCGGTTGCACCTCCTGCCAGAGCTCGAAGACTGAGCTCAGGCGGTTGCACCTCCTGACTGAGGCGGTTGCACCGCCTGCCAGAGCTCGAAGACCGAGCTCAGGCGGTGCCACCTCTTGTCAGGGGAGGTTGCACCGCCCAGTCTCGCTCGTAGACTGAGCCCAAGCGGTGCCACCTCCTGGCTGGGGCGGTTGAATCGCCCAGTCTCTCTCGGAGACTTAGCCTAGGCGGTGCTACCTCCTGGCTTGGGCGGTTGCACCTCCCGCCAGAAATCAGGGTCCGAATGGGTTGATCCATTCGGCCCAATTTGGGTTTTTCAGGGGCCCAATTGCCCCAAGATTAAGTTAATGGGATCACCTCCCATTTCCAACTTAATCATTGTGCTAACTACGATTTTTCCTAAGACATTTACTACAACTTGCTCCGGTGCGTCAATCGCTTCTTCCAGCGAGCTTCCGGCGGAGTTCCGTCGATCATCCGATGAACCCTCGGTGATGCTCCTGCGGACTTCCAGCAAACTCCTGGACATGCGACGGTCCACTTGGCGAGTTCCGATGAGCTTCTTTGGCAAGCTCATGGACTTCTCGGATTTGTTCCCTCAGAACCTCCGACGACTGTCCGAACTTCCGTCGAACTCTCGAACTCCCAACGTGATCATTGTCTTGACTCCGGCGCAACTCCTATTGCATGTCTCTCTTCCATCGTAGTTAATCCTGCACACTTAAAACAAAACTTTGATCAAGATAATTAATCCTAAGCAATTAACCAAGTTGTCCGGCATGTCATTGGTCCCTCGACGCTTCGTTTGATTCTTCGGCGCATCGTCCTCTCCTACAGCCTATTGCCCAATCGGTCAGTTGACTCCGCAACTCCGATATCCTTGGCACAATACCTGCTCTTCTTGCCCCGATGCCCGAGTCCACGGCCCGAAGCCTTCTGTCGATACGTCGACCGATCCACCGGCCCGACGTCCAATCTTCTGACATGTTCCTCCGGCACAACATGATTTTCCTGCTTTAATTGTCTCATCCTGATCGATGCATCCTACGTCACTCAAAACGCAGATTAAATCATAAATATATATCAAGTGGTTTCATCATCAAATACAAGATTCAACAAAGAGATGACTTCCAAGGGAGGGGAGGCTCTATGACCGACCCCAACTATTCGCGCATGAGAGTGGACTTCCCTAGATGGGAAGAAGGAGACCCAATTGGTTGGATCTCTTGTGCGGAGCGATATTTTTGGTACCATAAAACTATAGATGCATCCATGGTGGAAATTGCAGCTATACATCTTGAAGGGGATGCCATACAATGGTTGACTGGTTTGAACACACTTATGGAGTCCTTTCATGGTGACAATTCAAAGAAGGACTACTGATCCGCTTCGGACCAACTTATTACGAGAACATTGACGAACAACTAGCAAAGATTCGACAAACCTCCACCATTCAAGAGTACCAAACCAGGTTTGAAAGGTTATCTAATCAAACTTGTGATTGGTCTGAAAAACAACTATTGGGAACCTTTATTGAGGGCTTAAAGCCGGAGATCCGGGGAGAAGTTAAAGCGCGATAACCATACACGCTTATGATAGCCATCTCTTTCGCACGACTTCAAGAGGAGCAATTGAACCATGAAGCCCGGAGGACTAGGATCACTCCATGACCTACAATACTAAAGCCCTCAGCCCCCCCTACTATCAACCGAGTCCCTGCACCGAAAAGGTTAACAAGAGAAGAACTTCGGGAGCGATCTGCGAAGGGGTTATGTTGGCATTATGACGAGCCATGGAGCCGCGAGCATCGTTGTAAAAAAGGTAGACTTCTTATGATTGAACCAGTAGAAGAAGAGGTCATTGAACATCCAGAAGAGAGCCTTGAACATAAAGAAGAAGATATGAAAGAAGAGCCACAGCCGACCGACATTACGGTACACGCACTAGCCGGCTACTCAAATCCGCAAACGATGAAAGTTGGAGGCCTTCTCAAACAACATCCGATCACTGTTCTCATCGACACGGGTAGCACTAATAACTTCCTGAATAGTAAGGTTGCTGCTCGGATGACACTACATATTGAAGGTTGCAGCAAGTTCGATGTAAAGGTTGCTGACGCCAGAATCCTAAATAGCGACCAAAGATGCCAGCAGGTGAAACTATTACTACAAGACCAAGAAATTATCACCGATTTTTTCCTCCTACCAATTGATGACTATGAGGTAGTGCTTGGTATAGAATGGCTGACTATACTAGGTGATGTCTCTTGGAACTTTTCTAAATTAATTATGAAATTCTACTGTAAGGGCAAACAGATCATCCTACGCGGGAAGCGCGGAAGCAACGTTACCACTGTTTTGACCCAACGAATGGAGAAAGTTTTGCACAAGGTAAATGGTGGCTTTTTGATGCATCTCCAGCCACAACCAGAAGAGAAGAAAATAGAAATTGAAGATCAAAATCTTGCCCAATTGCTTACTGAATTTGCCGACATATTTGCTGAACCGCGCAGTCTTCCTCCTCGGCAACATGACCATCGAATTCCAATCCTTCCGGGCAAGCCACCAGTGAACACTCGACTGTACCGATATCCTCACCTCCAGAAAGATGAAATTGAAAAGATCGTAAAGGAGATGCTTGAAACAGGGGTGATTCGGCCAAGTTGCAGCCCCTATTCCTCACCGGTGCTACTTGTACGCAAGAAAGACGGAACTTGGCGGATGTGCATCGACTACCAAGCTTTAAATGGCATCACCGTCAAGGACAAGTACCCAATACCAGTGGTGGATGAACTTCTTGATGAATTAAAAGGAGCTCGAGTCTTCACGAAGTTGGACCTCCGATCCGGTTACCACCAAATTCAGGTATGTGACGATGACATTCCAAAAACTGCATTTCGCACACATGATGGCCATTATGAATTCTTGGTAATGCCTTTTGGACTCACTAATGCTCCTTCAACCTTTCAAAGTCTCATGAATGATATATTTCGGAGCTTTCTTCGTAAATTTGTGCTGGTATTTTTCGATGATATTATCGTTTACAGCCCTTCTCTTGAGACTCACTTTCAGCATTTACGGATTGTTTTGACGATCCTTCGGGAGAATACTCTTTTTGTCAAGCAACCAAAGTGCAGCTTTCTCTAGCAAAAAGTAGAGTACCTTGGGCATATAATATCAGAAGGAGTGGCGGTAGACCCAACAAAAATTGAGGCAATGCAAGGCTGGCCGAAACCTACAAATGTGAAATTACTATGGGGGTTCCTTGGACTAACGGGTTACTACCGAAAATTTGTTAAGGACTATGGGAAGATCAGTGTACCACTCACTTCTTTACTGAAAAAAGATCCTTTCCAATGGTCGGACAAAGCCTCTGCTGCCTTCGACAAACTTAAAGCAGCCATGACAACGACACCGGTGCTTGCGCTACTAGATTTCAATAGACCCTTCATCATTGAGGCCGACGCATCTGGAGTCGGAATTGGAGCCGTTCTCATGCAAAATGGTCGACCACTCGCATACACTAGCAAGGCATTATCTCCCTCCCATCAAAACATGTCAGTATATGATAAGGAGATGCTTGCCATTGTACACGCAGTAACGAGGTGGAGACCCTACCTGATCGGCCGACGATTTCAAATTAAAACTGACCATAAAAGCCTCAAGTACTTTTTGGAGCAAAAGATATCATCCCCTGAGCAGCAAAAATGGGTAACCAAACTTCTTGGATTTGATTATGAAATTATTTACAAAAAGGGGAAAGAAAATGTTGTTGCAGATGCACTCTCACAGCTACCTAAACAAGCTAAGGTTTCAGCCATCTCCCTTCCTACCACCGGTCTCCTCGAGGACATTAGGGAAGAATGGAAGAAGGATCTAGAGATTAGCAACATCATAAAAAAATTAGAGGAGGATCCAAGTGCAATAGCCCACTACACCTGGGATTCGAGGGATCTACGCTACAAAGGTCGCATTGTGCTTATACCTGACTCCCCTTGCATCACAATCATCTTGTATGAAATGCACTCCATACCTTCAGCAGGGCACTCTGGATTCCTAAGAACCTACAAAAGAGTGAAGCAAAATTTTTATTGGAGAGGGATGAAAAAAATTATTGCTGAATATGTGGCACAATGTGATGTATGTCAACAGCACAAGGGTGAAACTGTGGCAAATCCAGGGAAGCTACAACCACTGCCCATACCAGACTCAGTGTGGATTGACATCTCCATGGACTTCATTGAAGGGCTGCCATCTTCCAAAGGTAAAAGCACGATTCTCGTGGTGGTTGATCGACTTACGAAATATGCTCATTTTTGTGCTATGAGAAATCCCTACACTACTGCTAGTATTGCCCAGATTTTCATAGAAAATATTATTAAACTGAATGGGATGCCAAGGTCCATCGTAAGTGATCGTGATAGGATCTTCACTAGTAAATTTTGGACCGAGTTATTTCAGTTACAAGGCACCAAACTCAAGATGAGCACAGCGTATCATCCACAAACTGACGGCCAAACAAAGGTGGTAAATAGGTGCTTAGAGACGTACCTCCGATGTTTCGCTAGCGACCGACCAAAAGAGTGGGCGAAATGGCTTCCCTGGGCCGAATGGTGGTATAATACTACATATCATTCATCTACAAAATATACCCCTTATGAAGCATTATATGGTCGACCAGCCCCTGTGATTCCAAAGTATGTAATTGGCTCGGCCAAGGTAGATCAGGTTGACCAAGAATTGATTGATAGGGACAAACTCTTACAATTGTTAAAAGATAATCTCTCTACCACTCAAGCTAGAATGATGCAGCAAGCCGACGCACGACGAAGTGAAAGAGAATTTTCAGTGGGAGATTGGGTTTATCTTCGCCTACAACCATACAAGCAACTCTCTATCAACACTCGAGCCTCTATGAAGCTATCCCAACATTTTTATGGGCCCTATCAGATCACAGAACATATTGGAGCCGTGGCATACAGACTTAAATTACTTGAGGATGCCAAAATTCACCTTGTCTTCCACGTATCATGCCTAAAGCCCAAGTTGGGAGAACACGAGTCACCCCAGATCCAACTGCCCAACACAACTGAGGATAGAGTGATCTAATCCCAACCACAAGCCATCCTCGATCGCAGGATCGTGATACATCGCTGACATCCCTCTACTAAAATACTAGTGCATTGGAATAATCTACCACTTGAAGACGCCACATGGGAACCATATGAGGAGCTGAAGACCCGGTTCCCTGAGTTCATGGAATCTCAGCCTTGAGGACAAGGCTGATTTGAAGAGGACGGGTCTGTTAGGACTCTAGCTAGGAGAGTCCTAATTGAGAGGGACATTCTGTTAGGACTCTAGCTAGGAGAGTCCTAATTGAGAGGGACATTCATGTAGGAGGTTTTTTTCTTAGAGAAGAATTATGAGTTGTAAGGGAATATGAGTCTTGAGTAGGAGTCCTATTAGGAGTTGGTTAGAAGTAAAAGTCTTAAGTAGGAGTCATATTAGGAGTTAGGGTTTAGAAGCCCTATAAATAGCCATGTATTCCTTCTCGTTTCTTAAGCAATAGATGAATCTTTTCTGCAGCCTTTGAGCAGCAACTTGGAGGGAGGAACCCCTATAGAGTTCCAAAGAGGCCGATCCCCTAAAGAGATCAACCCTAAGTTTAGAATCTGCAAGGGTTCTAACACCTGTTCCAAGGAGGCCGATCCCCTAAAGAGATCAACCCCAAGTTTAGAATCTGCAAGGGTTCTAACAGAGATCATGTGAATACCAAAATTCATGATTCATTTTGATAAATCTCCACTTAAATATTCAAAGAGAAATCTTAGGAGATCAAATAATAAAAGATATTCAAATGAAATTTTAAGTCATGAATTTTGAAAAAGATGTTCTCTTTGGTAAATCGTAAAAGGAAATGTAGGAAAAAAAGATTTCAATTCATGCAAAAGAAATCTTATGATTCATATAGAAAATCTCAAGTAATTCCAATGAACCAAGATCATGATTTTGATAAAACTCATTCAAATTTAAATTGTCAAAATCATCAAAATCTCAACATTTCTTTCTGAGAGATTCAAAATGGCATAAATAATTTTATTGATCTCTTAGTAAAAAAAATCAATAAGGTAGGGATTGAGAAGTTTTCAAGAAAAATGCTTTCTTGTTTTTGTTTCAACTTATTGATTAATTTCATACATATATGTTCTTTTCTTTCATGCCAAATCAAGACATGTATCATTTTTAAAACCAAAAAAGAACTTTCAAAAGATCGCAAAAACTATCATGCATAATTTTGAATTATAAAACCATTATTTCAAGTCCTCATGCATAAAAATCATCAAGCATGATGTAAATATTTATTTTCAAAAAATTCATCATGATAAGGCATACAAGCCAAAGAAAACATAAAGTATATTCATCAATCATGGTTTCATTAAGCATAAGGCAATTTCAAACAAAATCGAAAATCATCAAGATACATATTATTTCTTCTTGAAAAACATACATAGGATTATCATTAGATTTAAATCTAACATTTTATTTCATTATCATAAAACATGTAATTTTCATTATCATTTTCAAAATTACTAGCATGATAAGCATGATTCCTAATTTTTTACATTTTCATTATTAAACATGTAATTTTCAAGAAAAATAATTAAACTAAATTAAAAATAACTTATTAAAAGCATCATGTAATTTTGAAATAAATTAAGGGCATTTTGATTACCTCATCATCGAAAGCCATTAAGGCATAGTTTACCACCTCGCCTTTGTTGATTTTCTCCTCGTCTTCGGAGGAGCTTGATTCATTTTTGACAACTTCTTCTTACATTCATAGCAAGTAGTTCCATTCTTTTTGTTCTTTAATTTTTGTTTAATTAATATTTTAAATTTCATAGTGAATAGTTCAAGTTCACCATCACTTGAGTTTATGCTCGAGTGATCTTAGATTGTTCTTAGTCCAAAACCCTTCCTGTCCTTTGGAAGGTGGTTCTCAAGTTCTTTATGTGCATTGCACATTATTTCATAGGTTATTAGAGACCCGATAAGTTTTTCGATAAAAAAAGTATTCAAAATTTTTTATTCTTATATAGTAGTTATTTTCGAAACCCAAGTTTTAGAGAGTGAGCGTAAAAATTTATTCAAAAGTTCAAGATTCGAAGAACTTTTACCACGAGCTTTTAAACCATTGACGACATCGGTAAAACGGGTGTATATGTCAACAATGGTTTCGCTCGGCTTTATTAAAAAAAGTTCAAAATCATGCATTAAAAAATTAAGTTTAGAATCCTTAACACTACTTATGCCTTCGTGTGTGGTATCAAGAATGTGCCAAATATCGAAAGTCGTTTCGCATAAAGAAACCCTATTAAATTCGTTTTTATCTAAGGCACAAAATAGAGCATTCACAACTCTAGCATTTATAGAAAACGTCTTCTTCTCCAAATCATTCCAATCATTCATTGGAAGAGAAGACCTTTGAAATCTATTTTCAACCATATTCCATAAATTTAAATCAATTGAAAGCAAGAAAACTCCCATTCGAGTTTTCCAATAAGTGTAGTCCGCTCCATTGAAAAAGGGAGGATGAATGAGATAGTGACCCTCTTGAAAGCCGAAAAGAGCTTCTCTTGGGTGTTAAACCAAATGAGAAATGTGAGGCTCTGATACCAATTGTTAGGAATGGGATCGGCACTAAGAAGGGGGGGGGGTTTGAATTAGTGCAGCGGTAAAATTACGTCGGTTAAAAAACATTTCATTTCGATAAAACCAGTTTGATAAAGATGTTAACTTGAAATTGTATGGAAATGTAGTGAAGGAGGAATTCAGTTTGCAATAAGGTAAATAGCAAGAAGTAAATACAAACTAGATTTTTGAGTGGTTCGATCGTCGTGACCTACATCCACTTTGCCGATTCCTCTTCCGTCGAGGCCACCGGCATCCACTATCGATCTTCCTTTATAGGCGAAGATTAACCTCCTTCTTACAGCCCCCTTCTCCTTTAATTAGGTTTAGGAGACAACCCTTACAAGCACTCACTCCTCTCTAAATAGAATTCTAAACTTAGAATTTAGATGAGAGGATTTCTCTTATGATAGCAACAGCTTTTTCTCACTTTTAATCTCTTTGCACTTGTCTAACTTTTACACCATTATGTTCTTCCCTTCTTTCTTGTTTACAACGACAAAAGGGGGAAAGAAAATAGCTAGCATCTCAAAAGAACCAAATTTGCTAGCTTGAATGATAAACTTAGACATATTAGAGCTCCCAAATGAATAAACTCTTCTTATACATTTTTCGGATCATGATCTTAGACTTGATCTCTCATTTTTTATGATTGAAAGAATAACTGTAATATTGATGTAATTATGTTAATGATGCATGCAATGATGAAATATTCATGATGAAAAATTATTTTAACATTCATGACTTGATTTTTCATCTTTGTTATTTATCATTGTCATGATTTGAAGATTGTAGTAAAGGAAAATGAATTACACTATTATATTATTATTCCCCTCTTTTTGCCAATGACAAAGGGAGAGAAAGAATTGTTAGAGTGCATATCACGAAAAGAGGCAAACTTGCTAGCATGCTCATCTCAAAAGAGAAGCAAGAAGTGCTATCTTGCAAATCTCAAGAGAAGCAATGTTTGCTAAGTTACATATTTCAAGAAGATACAAAAATAGTCTATCTTGCACATCTCAAAAGATGTAAAATTTTGCTAACTTTATATGTGTAAAATTGCTAGCTTGCATACTCTAAAATGATATAAATTGGCTAGCTTGCATGTTCTAAAATGTTGTAAAATTCACTAGCTTGCATGATGTAGAACTTGCTATCTTGAACATCACCAAGAAGTGCTATCTTGTCTATCTCAAGAAGCAAAATATACTAACTTGCACATCTAGCAAAATTTACAAATTTGCAAAAATCAAAATTTTTGCTAGCTTATATGGTACAAAACTTGCATATCTCAAAAACTTGCTAGCTTGCATGATATAAATACAATGATTTGAAATTATGTCTAAAAACTTGCTAGTTACACTTCTCCTTTTTGTTGATGACAAAGGGGTAGAATGTATGATGATGATCATGCATGGGATGATGTACTTTGAAATTTTGATTATGCATGATTTTATGATGCATGCAATGATGTGATAAATTGGTTATTTTGATACATGTTGCATGCAATGTTGAAATACTATAATTTCAAAGTTTCTATCAATATGGCATATTGATAGGGGGAGTTTGTTTAAACTCCATCATCAATTGGTTGTCATCATCAAAAAGGAGGAGATTGTTGAATCTCGGATTTTGATGATGAAATTAATTAATGAGTTTATGATCTAATCTGTATTTTGAGTGATGCAAGACTAGCTTCGATCAAGGAGAGGCAAATCAATTAAAGTAGGAAGAATCGAGTAGAGTGAACATGTAATAAGATTAGACGTTGGGGCGGAGGATCGGTCAACGTGTCGGAAGAAGGCTCTTATTGTGAATTCGGGCATCGGGCCAAAGGATCGGACATTGTACCAAGGAGATCAAAAGTTGTGGGAGTCAACATGCCGATTGGGCAATACGCCGAAGGAGAGGACGATGTGCCGAAGGATCGGACGAGCGCTAGATAAACCAATGATATGCCGGACAAAGGATTCATGCTTTGTAATCATTTGTCTAAGATCGAAGTAGTTTAAGGGGCAAATTGAGTTAGCTTGTGGTGTAATCACACTAACTCAATTAGGGGCCAATTGGGCCTTAATTGGGACTGATTTGGGCTCATTGGAAGGCCTATTCAGTGACCCAAAAGTTGGGTCAGTCAGGTGGAACCGCCTGCGAGATGGAAAACTTGAAAAACCCTGTCTCCGAGGCTATCAAGCAGTGGTACTGCTAGTTTAGGTAGTGGTACTGCCCAGACATAGTCTTCTAGGTGGTGGTACCACCCAATGTCAAGCTACAAGTGGTGGTTGCTAGTCATAGGTGCCCAGCAAGCCAATCACGTGAGTGATGGCACGTGTGATTTACACAGAATCCTTTTGCTTATTATATTTTGGCATTTATCACTTTAAATTGATTATTGCATATTGTGATGTCCTTAGATCCGTGCAATGGGAATCAGATCGTGATGAGATCATAATAATGAGACCGATTCACCTTTAAACATAGATCCTAAATAATCCCAATCATAAGTTACTCGAGAAGGACATCGTGATAACCAAACAGATTGGTGTCCTGTATACCCATTCATATGATGGATACAGTTGGTCTCATAGCTACTCATGTGGGAACACTAGGGATATAGTACAGGTGCTCATTGGAGAATGAGTTCACTGATTGATCCACTTTTGGAATGCTGGATGGTTGATGATGCCTTAATTGTCAGACTGCGATTTTATAGTCCTAGCGGTGTATTTGGTCCTTAGACTTGAGACACCAAGGATGTCTTATATGAGTGCTCCACTCTTTGATACCAGACTTATAGGTTTGGATGTCCCAAATCTAGTACAACTAGTCATTGGGAGTGACAGTCGACCTTACGAGGGCTATTGAGTGTCGATAAAGGATCATCCAATCTCGGCGTCATAAGAGAAATATCTCATGTTCTTACTCAGACAAATCCTTGGCCAGGGTCATTCGGGTTGAGAGAGAAAGAGTTCTTCGGGAGAATCTGGTTAGAGCGAGACTCGAGTAAAAACCGTATGGGTCTGACAGCACCATGCTCGATATACGGTTTTTGGGATATTAGATGGATGAGGGACTATAGGTATACGGTAACTGAGGATAGATAGGTCTAATGGATTGGATTCTCTTATATCGTCTGGGGACTACAGCGTAGTGGCCTAGTACATCCGTAGTCGATGAGTCGAGTAAATTATTACAGAGATAATAATTCACTAAGTTAAAAGGAGTTCTGATAGGTATGACTTACGGCCAACTCGATATTGGGCCTAGAAGGTCACACACATATGGTAGGAATTGCGATGAGTAGAGGTTCGGATATGAGATATCTGTTAGGATTGAGAGCACTAAGAGGGGGGGGTGAATTAGTGCAGCGGAAATCTTTCAGCGATTAAAAATGAAAGCTGCGTTCGTTCAATAAAAACGATTTCGATGTAAAAGCCGATTTTAAGATTACTTAAGATTAAGCGCAGTTTTACTTTTAAACGCAGTTTACGTCTAAACCCAGTTTGCGTATAAGCGCAGTTTTCGTCTAAACGAAGTTTGCATCTAAACACAATTTACGTCTAAATGCAATTTGCGTCTAAACGCAGTTTTACGTCTAAACGCAGATTTACGTCTAAACGCAGATTTACGTCTAAACGCAGATTTACGTCTAAACTCAGTTTACGTCTAAAATGCAGTTTTACGTTTAAACGTAGTTTGCGTCTAAACGCAGTTTTACGTCTAAACGCAGATTTACGTCTAAACGCAGATTTACGTCTAAACGCAGATTTACGTCTAAACTCAGTTTACGTCTAAAACGTCTAAACACAGTTTGGACAGTTTTACGTCTAAACGCAATTTTACGTCTAGACGCAGTTTCAAAGGGATCTGAACTTAGAAACTCGTTCGTAAAAGCGCAGAAGACAGTTTTGCATAATCAAGGCGTAAACGTAAACTGCAATGTAAATATCGTACGAAAACACTGGTTTACGTCTGAAAGCAGATTCGGACAGATCAGCACTTAGAAACTTGTTCGTGAAGGCGCATAAGACAGTTTTGCAGAATCAAAACGTAAACGTAAACTATAATGTACGAAAACACCGATTTACGTTTGAATGCAGATTCGGAAAGAACAGCACTTAGAACTTGTTCGTAAAAGCGCAGAGAGCAGTAGTTATGAAGGAGGTTTGCAGTAATGATAAAGTGCTCAAAATAAATGCAAACCAGAGATTTAGAGTGGTTCGGTCAGTCTTGACCTACTCCACTTTTGGCTTCCTCCACCGACGAGGTCACCGACGTCAACTAGAGGCCTTCCTTCAATAGGCGAAGGCCAACTGCCCTTTTATAGTTTCTCTCCTTTTGACAGGCTCAGGAGACAACCTTTACAGACCTTTCTCTCCTCACTTTACAACTCAAAACTTGAAGAACAAAAGGAGGAGACTTAAAGGCTTTACAACACTTTTGAGCTCTTAGAATCACAGAAAAGATCAAGATTTCGGTGTAGGTCTGTATCTTTTCAGTGCTGAATGGGTGGGGTATTTATAGGCCCCAACCCAATTCAAATTTGGAGCTCAAAACGATCAAATCCCGGAATTCCGGGATCAGGCGGTTGCACCTCTTGACTGGAGAGGTTGCACCGCCTGGCAGAGCTCGAAGACCGAGCTCAGGCGGTGCCACCTCTCTGTCAGGGAGGTTGCACCGCCCAGTCTTGCTCGAAGACTGAGCTCAGGCGGTGCCACCTCTCTGTCAGGGAGGTTGCACCGCCCAGTCTTGCTCGAAGACTGAGCTCAGGCGGTGCCACCTCTCTGTCAGGGAGGTTGCACCGCCCAGTCTAGCTCGAAGACTGAGCTCAGGCGGTGCCACCTCCCGGCTGGGGAGGTTGCACTGCCCAGTCTCGCTGGGAGGCTTAGCCCAGGCGGTGCCACCTCCTGGCCTAAGCGGTTGCACCTCCTGGTGCAATCAGGGTCCGAATGGTTAGTTCCATTCGGCCCAATTTCAGTCTTTCAGGGGCCCAATTGCCCCAAGATTAAGCCAATGGGATCACCTCCCATTTTCCAACTCAATCAACGTGCTAACTACGATTAAATCTAAGACAATTTCTGCAGCTTTGCTTCGGTGCGTCAATCGCTTCTTCCGGCGAGTTTCCGGCGAACTTCCGTCGATCATCCGATGAACCCTCGGTGATGCTCCTGCGGACTTCCGGCAAACTCCTGGACTTTGCAACGATCCACTTGGCAAGTTCCGACGAGCTTCACTTGGCAAGCTTCTGGACTTCTCGGATCTGTTCTCGCAGAACCTCCGACGACCGTCCGAACTTCCGTCGAACTCCCGAACTCCCAACGTGATCATGAACTCCGACGCAACTCCTGCTGCTTGTCTAACTTTCATCGTAGTTAATCCTGCACATGTAAACAAACTTCGATCGAGACAATTAATCCTAAGCAATTAATCAAGTTGTCCGGCATGTCATTGGTCCCTCGACGCTTCGTCCGATTATTCGGCGCATCGTCCTTTCCTTTAGCCTATTGCCCAATCGGCTAGTTGACTCCGCAACTCCGATATCCTTGGCACAATACCTGCTCTTCTTGGCCCGATGCCCGAGTCCACGGCCCGAAGCCTTCTGTCGATACGTCGACCGATCCACCGGCCCGACGTCCAATCTTCTGACATGTTCCTCCGGCACAACATGATGTTCCTGCTTTAATTGTCTCATCTTGATCGAAGCACCCTGCGTCACTCAAAACGCAGATTAAATCATAAACATATATCAAGTAGTTTCATCATTAAAATACGAGATTCAACAATATCCACCGGAGCCCCTATCTTATTGGATATCCAATAAGCCCTTGAATTATTGGATCCTATGGACAAGATCTAATAAGAGCCCATGAGAGATTATTGGATAGAGATCCACTAATAAAAAAGGCTTGGGTAATTGAATGCAGATCCAATACCCACTAGGGGAGGATCCATTAAGTTTTTGAAAGGGGGGCTCTATAAATAGGAGGGATTCAAAGCCTCAAAGGCTAGAGCCTTTGCTTGCCTCTCCTATTCTCCTCCCCCTCTCCACCTTAGGGCAGGCCTGGAGTTTTTAGGAGTGTCGTCGCAGCCCTACTATGTGGATCGCCGCTAGAGAGGAGGACGCTTGACCTCCTTCACCCTCTCCTAAAGATCTGTAAGGAAACAAGGATATACGATCTCCCTAGGTAACACAATCTTCTCTATACGCAGTTTTAAGTTTCGCAGATTTTGCGCACCAATCTTTGCACGATGATGAACATCTCTTTGGGAATAAGGGATTTTGTTTTTATTGTTCTTCCGCTGTGCATGTGATATCGCCCCCCCAGATTTTCCAACAGTGGTATCAAAGCTAGGTTGTTCATGCGAATGATTGGTTTTGAACTGTGTGTGTTGTGTTTAGGAAGAATTTTGATGTCAAAATCATTGACGCAAAAACAAGGAAGGGTAGCAACAGATGCTACTCTCGATCTACGTGTCTACAGCCACCTACAGCGGTAGTTGTAGCCAGGCAGCACAACGTTGGTGCATGCGCAAGCGTTGTGCCTGCAGTAGCCGACCGGCGGCCTACTTACAGTAGGCTTGCGACCGGTAGAGCTAGTAGCCCGCGGGCAGAGGTGCTTGCGGCTACTTTTCCCATGGGGTAAGGCGCCACAGGGCAGCGGCGCCTGCCACCACTGCTCCTGCGGGCGAAACCCCCCCGCAGGGGCGGTCGCCTAGTGGGACAGCATCGCCTGAGGGCGTTGCCCCATGGGCAGAACTGCCCGCGGAGGCGGCGGCGCCCACGGGGGCACCCACCTACAGGGGCAGCGCCGCCAGCGGGCATGCCGCCTGCATGTGAGAGCAGCGCCCTCGCCCCACCGCACAGGCCGCCGCTAGCAGGGTGGTGGCGGTGGCGGCAGCAGCAAAGCGGAGTATGGCATTAGGGCATTCTTGGGCAAAAAGATAGTTTTACCCCATGTGAATTTCAAAAATTCTAGTTATGTTCTTTTTATTCAAATTATGAAAATACCCTTAGAATTCAGAAAATTCTCTACATATCTCTGATTTGAAAATATTAATTAATTAAAAATTTTAATTGATTATTTTTTTTATTATTATCAAGTAGTCTTACATGATAATGATTTATACATGTGATGTTTGATGTGAGGACAAGATGGACGATCATAGGGCATGGAGATGCACCATTGCACACATAGATTTTGGTGTGACTGATTAGGCTTACTAGCTTGGGCCTGATCACATTAGGTTGTGGTCCATGATCATCTGGTGTGATTGTTAATACATATACTAGATATGTATATATATTTGCATGTGATGTAGATATATATTAAATATGTATATATGTGACATATCATATTAGGAGACTAAATCATACAAACATCTCTCTCGATAATATTAAGTTGGTAAACGTGATGCAATTAGATTGACCCACATGGCCTTCCATCATTATAGGTAGGAACCGATTCCCGATGTAGGTTAAGTTGGTCGAGTCCCTCGAGGCTCACCTATATCGCGACTCGCTATCTTGCTTACGACATAGAGATGTCACCGGTGACCTGAGGATATGGTATGCTTGGTCGAGTCCCTTGAGGGTATATCATCAAATCAGACTCATCTTGTAATGAAGGTGTTGACTTAACCAAGAATCATGGTTGGTCGAGTCCCTCGAGACCATGGTGATTCAGAGGCCGAATAGGACGTGAATCATAAGGAGTTGTGATCGGCAAGAGTTGCCTACCTTTTGGGCTTAGTGTGATTGGTCGAGTCCCTCGAGCTTACACTAAGACGCTGATTAGATCCTAATCCCCACTAGAAGTCTGTTGGAGACTTCCGTTTCATGTGTTGAGGGTGTCGCGTGACTCGCTAGTAAAATAGTGGGAGTATATTAAGATAGAAACCCATATCTTGATTGTTTATTTCTTGCAAAATCTGCATGTTATTTATTTTTGCTACATATTTATTTTTAGAAAATATTGCATTCAAATCCCTTACATGGCATGCTTGATGTCAACCGCTTCACTGGTCCAAATTATATAGATTGGCTTCGCAAATTAAAAATTATTCTCACGGTAGAGAAAATCGCGTATGTCCTTGATACAATGATGCCTATGCCCAAGGAAGGGGAAAGCGAGGATGAGATCGCTTGCTACGTGAAGTACATTGATGACTCCACTCTTGCTCAGTGCTATATGTTGGGCTCTATGACTCCTGAGTTACAGAGACAACATGAAAAAATGGATGCCAGATCCATTCTCCTATATGTCCGTAAATTGTTTGAGGAACAGGGAAGGACTCAGCGATATAAGATATCCAAGAGCCTCTTCCACGCTAGGATGACTGCGGGGACACTGGCTCAGAATCATGTCCTAAAGATGATTGAGTGGATAGAGAAACTCATAAGTGTTAGTTTGGCAAGTCCCATAATCCCACATCGAAAAAATCAGACTTGTTATCTCCTATTGGAACTATAAATAAGGGCCTGAGCTTTGAAGTCAGATGCACCACATGCAGCACAAGTGGCACCACAAGAGGCACCACAAGAAAACCTAAGTATTTACTTTGGTTTAAGTCCACACTTAGTTAAATAGGTGGACTTATAGTTTGGGTTTCTTTTTGTTTAGTATTTTCGGGTGTTTTATGGCCTAGGAACATCTTCATAAGGCATTTGTAATAGTCCTTTTTCATAGTAGTGATTTGCTCCTCTTTCGTCCGTGGATGTAGGTCAAAGTTAATTGACCGAACCACGTAAATCTGGTGTTCTTGTCGCTTTTATCTTTTCGTTTTATTGTCTTTGTTGTGTTGCCAAAATTACCTTGTGGTAAATTTCCTGGGGCTAGCTCTAACAAACTGGTATCAGAGCCTGGTTCTTGGATCTTTTGGTAACGATGATAATAATAAAGATTGTTGTCAAGAAATTTGATATAAATGTCAACTTCGGCTTGTGGCAACTCAAGATGGAGGCC
Organism: Musa acuminata AAA Group; assembly: GCF_036884655.1. NCBI lineage: Eukaryota > Viridiplantae > Streptophyta > Magnoliopsida > Zingiberales > Musaceae > Musa > Musa acuminata. Next base: position 32,221,504 of record NC_088332.1, on the reverse strand, counting down.
ATTCTGGTTCAAGACGGAGTTGATTTGGTACTACAGGGAGCCAAGAGCATTCCAGATGATATGTCAAAAGAAGAGCTTGCGGGTATGGATAAGAAGGCCCGATCAAGCATCATTCTAAATCTCTCTGACGAGGTTTTACGGGAGGTAGCTATGGAGACTATGGCTAAGAGCATGTGGGACAAGCTTAAAGCCTTGTACATGAAGAGGACAGTGGAGAATCGTCTCTACTTGAAGCAGAGTCTATATATGCTTCGGATGACTGAAGGTACATCTATACTCTCACATCTTGATAAGTTTGATTCTTTGGTTATGGATTTGGAGAATATAGATGCAAAAATTGATGATGAGGATAAGGCTTTGTTACTCTTATGTTCTCTTCCCCAATCTTTTAAGCATTTCTGTGATACTTTGATTTATGGAAAAGAAACAGTTTCTTATCAAGAAATTAAATCTGCACTGAAATCTAAGAAGCAGATAGACAGGAATATCACTAGGGAAAGTAGAGGGAATCAGGCTGAAGGTCTGGTTGTTAGGGGGAGGATGGATAAAAGAGAATTTGACAGTAGTAGATCTAAATCTAGATCTAAATCCAGACATAGAAATTTGGAATGCAAATATTGTCATAAAATGGGGCACATTAAGACTGATTGCTTTAAATTAAAAAATAAATTAAAGCAAAAGGGAAAACTTATTGAGAAAACTACTAAGTCTGCTGAAGCTAGTGTAGCATCTGATGAGACTATTGAAAATATTTTCTTTGCTACAGATGATAGGACGATGTCTAAAAATGAATGGATTTTAGATTCGGGTTGTTCTTATCACATGTGTCACAATAGGGATTTGTTTTCCACATATGAATCTTGTAATGGTGGAATTGTTTTGATGGGCAATAATGCCGCATGTGATGTTGTTGGTAGAGGCACAATCCGAATTAAAATGCATGATGGTATTATGAGGATGCTCACTAATGTTAGATATGTTCCTGATTTAAAAAAGAATCTCATCTCTTTAGGCACCCTAGAGGCTCTTGGGTGTAAATACACAGCTGAAGGTGGAGTTATGAAAGTTTCTAGAAGTACTCTTATTGTTATGAAAGCTTGTAGGTCTGGTAGCTTGTATATTTTGCAGGGAACTACTATCACAGGCTCAGTTGCAGTCTCGTCATCATCATTGTCTGATTCTGACATCACCAAATTGTGGCATATGCATTTGGGTCATATGAGCGAAAAAGGTTTGAGCATATTGAGCAAAAGAGGTCTACTTTGCGGACAAAGTATTGGGCCACTGGACTTTTGTGAACACTGCATTTTTGGAAAGCAGAAAAGAGTCAGCTTCACTTCTCCGACAGTTCACAAAACGAAAGGTACTCTTAACTATATTCATTCAGACCTTTGAGGTCTAGCTCATGTTCAGTCTAAGGGTGGTGCCAGGTATATGTTGACTTTCCTTGACGATTATTCTAGGAAAGTTTGAGTTTACTTTCTGAAGCATAAAAATGATATTTTTCTAACCTTTAAATAATGGAAGGCTTTGATTGAGAAGCAAACATGTAAACAGATTAAGCAGCTTTGAACAGATAATGGCATGGAATTTTATGAAGGTGACTTTGAAGAATTCTGCAAAAATGAAGGAATCGTTCGGCATCGCACTGTTAGGATGATGCCTTAGCAAAATGGTGTGGCCGAACGTATGAACAGAACACTCTTAGAGAGAGCGAGGTGTATGATCTCAAATGTAGGGTTGACAAAGGACTTTTGGGCAGAGGCGATTAATATGGCCTGTTACGTTGTCAACCGCGCTCCTTCTACAACACTTAACTTTAAAACTCCGGAAGAAGTTTGGTCAGGTACTCCTGCTGATTATTCTGATTTAAAAATTTTTGGGTGTCCAACATACATGCATGTAAATAAAGGAAAATTAGAGCCTCGAACTAAAAGGTGCATTTTCCTTGGGTATGCTTCTGGGGTGAAAGGATACAGATTATGGTGTTCTGATCCTAAATCCCCAAAATTTGTAATTAGTAGAGATGTTACTTTTGATAAATTATCTATGTTATCTTCCAAAGAGGAATCTACTAGTTGTACAAATGATAGTGCACATAAGTAGGTGGAGCTTGAGATTGGTAGTTCAGATTCTTTTAAGTCGAACTCTTATACTCAAAGAATGCTAGTAGGTGATCCCGAGTCTACTGACGCAGATGATCCAGAGGAAGAGCAATATTCCATAGCCAAGGATAGACCACGAAGAGATATTCGACCACCACAAAGATATGCAAATTTGGTTGCATATGCTTTGTCTGTTGTAGAAGAGACAAGTGAAGTTGGTGAGCCTACTTCCTACTCAGATGCAGTTTCTTGTGATAATTCTGCTAAGTGGTTAATTGTGATGAATGAAGAAATTGAATCTCTCCATCGGAATAGAACTTGGGATCTTGTGAAGCCGCCTTCGGGTAAAAAAATTGTTGGATGCAAATGGGATACTATTGCTGAGGGAAAGGTCCTTGTTCAGAAAATTCATACGAAGGACAATCCAACTAATATGCTTACGAAGCCTCTTCCGGTTTACAAGTTCAAGCAGTGCTTGGACTTGGTTGGTGTTCATTGTTGGTGATTGCCCGTTGGGGCTTTTATGAAGAAAGTGGAGCAAGTTTTGTTGGGACATGCCAAGGTGGAGATTTGTTAGTTTGGCAAGTCCTATAGTCCCACATCGGGAAAATCAGACTTGTTATCTCCTATTGGAACTATAAATAAGGGCCTGAGCTTTGAAGTCAGATGCACCACATGCACCACAAGTGGCACCACAAGAGGCACCACAAGAAAACCTAAGTATTTACTTTGGTTTAAGTCCACACTCAGTTAAATAGGTGGACTTATAGTTTGGGTTTTTCTTGTTTAGTATTTTCGGGTGTTTTATGACCTAGGAACATCTTCCTAAGGCATTTGTAATAGTCCTTTTTCATAGTAGTGATTTGCTCCTCTTTCGTCCGTGGATGTAGATCAAAGTTAATTGACCGAACCACGTAAATCTGGTGTTCTTGTCGCTTTTATCTTTTCATTTTATTGTCTTTGTTGTGTTGCCAAAATTACCTTGTGGTAAATTTCCTAGGGCTAGCTCTAACAATAAGTCTAGGAATGGTCCTAGCGGATAACTTGTGCGTGGACATTGTGCTTCAGTCCCTACCAGATTCCTTTTCACAGTTCATAATGAATTTTAATATGAACAAGCTTGAGGTAACTCTCCTAGAGCTCCTCAATATGTTGAGGGAGGCAGAGAGTACTATTAAGAAAGAGAAGCCAGTTCTCTACACTAGTGAGACCAGAAAGAAAAGGCAAGCAGAAAAATCCCTTAAGAAGAGAAAGGGCAAGGGCAGACTATGTAAAGGAAAGGTTGCTAAAAAAGACCCAGCAAAGGACAAAGGCCAATGCTTCCACTATGGCAAAGATGGGCATTGGAAGAGGAACTGCAAAGAGTACCTTGCAGAAAGGGCGAAATAAAAGCTTGGTGAAGCTTCAAGTACATTCATGATCAATCTCCATTTGTTAGACTCTTTTGATAACACATGGGTATTGGATACCGGTAGTGCTTATCATATATGTAATTTGTTGCAGGTTCTAGAAAGGCCTAGGAGACTAGAGAGAGGCGAGATGGACCTCAAGATGGGCAATGGAGCAAAAGTTGCTATAGTAGCTGTTGGCGAGGTCGCCCTACATCTGCCTGGTGGAGCTTTTATTACATTAGATGCATGTTATTTTGTTCCTTCTATTATAAAAAATATTATCTCCATTTCATATTTGACAATTAGTGGATATAAATTAGTTTTTAAGAACAATGGTTGTTTGATATTATTAGATGATGAGATCATCACGAAATGAACATTGCATAATGGTTTATTTATACTAGACACTACTCCAAATATCATGAATGTTAGTGTGTCCAAGAGGAAATGAGATGAGATGAACAGTGCATACCTATGACATTATAGGCTAGGTCACATCCATGAAGAAAGGATTCAAAAGTTGCTAAATTATGGATATCTATATCCATTCGACTATGAGTCATATGCAACTTGCGAGCTTTGCCTTCATGGAAAACTGACAAACTCTCCATTTAGTGGAACTGGAGAGAGAGCCACTGAGCTGTTGGAACTCATACATAGTGATGTATGTGGACCCATGTCAACTCATGCCATTAGTGGTTACTCTTACTTCATCACCTTTACTGATGATTTCTCAAGGTATGGATATGTGTACTTAATGAAGTACAAGTATGAGGCCTTTGAGAAATTCAGAGAGTATAAGAATGAGGTAGAGAACATACTGGAAAGAGTATTAAGACTCTTCGATCAGATCGAAGGGGTGAGTACTTAAGTATAGAGTTTACTCAGTTGCTCAAGGACCATGTGATATTATCCCAATGGACACCTCCTTATAGACCTCAACTCAATGGTGTGTTTGAAAGGAGAAATCATATGCTATTAGACATGGTACGGTCTATGATGAGTTTCGCTGACCTACCTATCTCACTCTGGGGATATGCCCTAGAGACTGCAGCTTACCTTCTGAACAGAGTTCCAACTAAGTTGGTAGTGTCTACACTATTTGAGATATGGAAAGGGAAGAAGCCTGATCTTAAGATTGTTAAGATTTGGGGCTACCCTACCCACGTTAAAAGACACAACCCCGATAAGTTGGAATCGAGGATAGAGTGGTGCAAGTTTGGGGGATACCCTAAGGAAACTTGTGGGTATTATTTCTATCATCTCGAGGACCAAAAGGTCTTTGTAGCAAAGAGAGCAGTGTTCCTTGAGAAGGAACACATTCTTGGCGGAGATAGTAGGAGCATGATAGAGTTGAGCGAGGTTGGAGAACCTAGCTCAAGCACCACTCTATAGCCCGAGTCTCAGGTACCTAACGCACAAGTTCCAACTTTACGTAGGTCCGACAGAATATCCCATTCTCCTGAGAGATATGTGAGACATATTATAGGAGAAAATATTGAGGATATTGATTCTCAGACCTACGAGGAGGCTATTATGAGTATAGACTCCGGGAAGTGGTACGAAGCCATGAATTCTGAGATAGATTCTATGTACTCCAACAAGGTTTGGAACCTAGTTGATACACCCGAAGGTATTGTACCCATCAGTTGCAAGTGGATCTTTAAGAAAAAGATCAGAGTAGATGGAAAGGTAGAGACCTATAAAGCAAGGCTAGTGGCTAAGGGGTATCGTCAAAGGCAAGGTGTTGACTATGACGAAACCTTCTCACCCGTAGTAATGCTAAAATCCATCCGAATTCTATTGGCTATTGTAGCACACTATGATTATAAGATCTAGTAAATGGATGTAAAAACTGTATTCCTCAATGGGAACCTCGAGGAGGAGGTGTATATGATACAACCGAAGGGATTCGTGTTCAAGAACTTCCCAGATAAGGTGTGCAGGTTGCTTAGATCCATTTATGGACTAAAGCAAATTTCCTAAAGTTGGAACATAAGATTTGATGAGGCAATCAGATCGTATGACTTCATTAAGAAAGAAGACGAGCCTTGTGTGTACAGGAAGGTAAATGGGAGCGCTATCATCTTTTTGGTATTATATATGGATGACATCTTGATCATTGGGAATGACGTAGGAATGCTATCCACAATAAAGGCTTGGTTATCTAGACACTTCTCCATGAAGGACTTAGGGGAAGCATCCTATATATTAGGGATTCGGATCTATAGAGATAGATCTAAGAGGATGCTTGGCTTATTCCAGTCCAGGTACATAGAAACCATTGTTAAAAGGTTTGGCATGGAAAACTCCAAGAGAGGTCTCATACCAATAAGACATGGGATATCGCTTTCTAAGAGTATATCCCTAAAGACTCTAGAAGAAAGGGCGAACTGTTGAATCTCGGATTTTGATGATATAATCAATTGGTGGGTTAATTGATCTAATCCATATTATTGAGTTAAGCGTGCAGGATTAACTACGATAACCAGAAAACATAAAGCAAGGATACCGGAGTCGAGCTCGATGGACGTTTAAGAGACCGAAGAATCATCGGAGATGCTGCCGGAACCATCCGAGAAGAAATCGGGAACGTGTCGGAAGTTCGCCGAAGAAATCATCGGAGGCTCGCGGAGATCACCAAGAAGGCTCGGCTACTCGTTAAAGTCATCACAAAGATTGGGAGCTTGCAGGGAGTCCGTCGGAAGAAGTTCGTCGGAAAGCTCGCCGGAACAAGACTCGACGTTCGCGGTTAAAAAAACTTGCTTAGGATGTTTTTTTTGTGTTATGTAGTTCACCTATAATTAGGATTAGGATTAAGAGATAATCCTATATCCTGGTTAGGGGCCAATTGGGCCCAAAGTCAGATTTGGTTTGGGCTAAAATTAAGCCAAACCAATGAATCGGAAAGCCAGGCGGTGGCACCGCCTGGCTGGGCGGTGACACCTCCTTGGCTGGGCGGTTGCACCGTCCAGCACCCGAGCGCTGGGCAGTGGCACCGCCTGGCTGGGCGGTGGAACCTCCAGCACCGGGAACCCTAAGAGAATTCAAATTTTGAAACCCAAAATTTGAATCCTCTTGAGGCCTATAAATACCCCTCAAATCTCAGCTGAGGTTACAACTTTTGAGAAGCATTTTGATTGAGAGAAAAGTCTTAGAAAGTCTTAGCAAGTCTTGTTTTCAATTTGCTAGAGAGTTCTCCTCCTTCTTTCTTATTGAAAATTTGTAAGAGGTTGAGCTGCTTGTAAAAGGTTGTAAGAGGGGTGTTTACCCTTCCATTTCAAGAGACTTGCTAGTGGAAGGTGGGAGCCTCATCGAAGAGGGGCCTCGCAAGTGGAGTAGGTCATTTGACCGAACCACTCTAAAAATCGGCGTAATCTCTGGTTTGCTTTTTATTATTGTCATTTACATTACTGCAAATCTTCTTACTGCTTTAGTTCCTTATTACTCTTGCTGCACAACTTTAAGAACACGCCTTCAAGTTAAATTTCTCAAGTTTCGTTCTTAACGTACGAAAGATTTTGTTAAAATCGAAGTTTTAATCCGCTGCACTAATTCACCCCCCCCCTCTTAGTGCCGCTCCGATCCTAACAAGTGGTATCAGAGCAAGGTTATCTCTCATATTTGGTTTAATACCCAAGAGAGATGGCTTACTCCGGCATGCAAGAGAGCCATTCTATTGCACGACCACCTTTGTTTAATGGGTCGGATTACACATATTGGAAGACTCGCATGAGAATCTTCCTCATTTCTATGGACTTTGAGCTTTGGTCTATTGTCGAGAATGGATTTCAAAAATCTTCTCTTCCGATGAGCGAATGGGATGAATCGGAGAAGAAGGTTTTTGCTTTAAATGCAAAGGCTATGAATGCCTTGTTTTGTGCACTAGACAAAAATGAATTTAATCGTGTTTCAATGTGTGATTCGGCTTTTGATATTTGGAGAACTCTTGAGGTTACTCATGAAGGCACTAGCGGAGTGAAAGAGTCCAAAATCAACATCCTTGTGCACTCTTACGAACTTTTCCGAATGAAACCAAGTGAGTCCATCGGAGACATGTACACCCGGTTTACGGATGTCATCAATGGACTCAAAGCTCTTGGTAAAGATTTTACTAACTTTGACCAAGTAACTAAAATCTTAAGATCCCTCCCTAAAAGTTGGGATCCAAAAGTTACGGCCATTCAAGAGGCCAAAGACCTTAAAGCATTCCCTCTTGAAGAACTCATTGGGTCTCTAATGACCTACGAAATGACATGTCAAGCTCATGACGAGCTCGAGAACCCCCTTCCAAAGAACAGGAAGGATATGGCACTCAAATCACAAGAAGACCACTTGAAAGGAACATCAAGTGATGAGGACAGTGACAATGACATTGCACTTTTGACTCAAAAATTTAAAAAATATTTAAGAAAGAACAGATTTAAAAATAATACAAAAAATAAATTTGAACAAAAGAAGGACCAAGTGATTTGCTATGAATGCAAAAAACCGGGACACTATAAGAACGATTGTCCTCAAGCCAAAAAGAGAACATCAAAGAAGAAGGCATTCAAGGCAACGTGGGATGATTCAAGCGCATCCGAAGAAGAGGAGTCCAACACCGAGCAAGTTGCTCATTACGCGCTAATGGCGTTAGGAGAAGAGGTATGTGATTTATTTAATGAAGATTTATCTTTTGAAGAACTATCTATCGCTTTTCATGAATTATTTGATGAATGTAGAACTGTTAGCAAGAAGTTAAGTATCTTAAAGAAAGAGCATGCTTTGCTACAAGATAAGTTTGATAGTCTTCAAACTCCTCCATGCTCTAAGTGTGAGCACTTAGAAGCAATAAAAATTGAAAATTTACTTCTTAAGGAAACCTTAAACAAGTTTAAGGTTGGTAGCAAAGGATTAGATATGATCCTTGCACACAAGGGTCACATCGCAAATAGAAATGGAATTGGATTTGTAAAAGGATTACATCAAAATCCTACCACTTTCATAAAAGGACCTACATTACATGTTTCCTCTTATATGAAATGCAACTTTTGTTGCAAATCCGGACATATTGCCTACAAATGCCCATTTAGGAAAATTAGTTCACAAAAATTAATATGGGTTCCTAAAGAAACTATAAAGGATTCAATCTTAAATAACAAAGTTAGTGGGTCAATTTTTGAGGCACCCAAAATCAAATGGGTACCTAAAAATCATCCTCTTTTGTAGACAAACCCACAAGCTAGGAGCAAGAGATGGTATCTCGATAGTGGATGCTCAAGACATATGACTGGAGATCCATCTCATTTCTCTATGCTCACTAGCAAAGAAGAAGGGTACGTTACCTTCGGAGACAACAACAAGGGCAAAATCATTGGCAAGGGAACTATTGGTAACAAATTTAATTTTTCCATTGATGATGTCTTACTAGTTGATGGATTGAAATATAATCTCTTGAGTATTAGTCAACTATGCGATAAAGGTTACATCGTTAGATTTGAATCAAATATATGCATTATTGAAAAACCAAATCATAACATGACTATGATTGCTTTAAAACAAAATAATGTCTATACCATCAATCTTGATGAACTAAGTAATGAAATGTGCTTCTCCGCCGTAAATGATGATGCTTGGCTTTGGCATAGGAGATTAGGCCATGCAAGCATGAAAACAATATCTAAGATCTCATCTCAAGAATTAGTACGAGGAATTCCAAATATAAAGTTTATTAAGGATAAAGTATGTGATGCATGTCAACTAGGCAAACAAATAAAAACAAGCTTCAAACCAAAAAATCAAATTAGCACTACTAGACCATTACAATTGATCCATTTGGACTTATTTGGACCAATTGATACAACAAGTCTAGGTGGAAGCAAATATGCTTTTGTGATTGTGGATGACTACTCTAGATACACTTGGACCTATTTCTTAGCTCACAAAAGTGATTGCTTCAAGTGTTTCTCTAAATTTTGTAAACTCACTCAAAACGAAAAAGGCTTCATGATTTCATCAATTCGGAGTGATCACGGTGGTGAATTCCAAAACCGTGACTTTCAAAATTTTTGCGAAAGTAATGGGTACAATCACAACTTCTCAACTCCAAGAAATCCTCAACAAAATGGAGTAGTTGAAAGGAAAAATAGAAACCTACAAGAAATGGCAAGAACTATGTTGAATGAACATAGTTTACCTAAGTACTTTTGGGTCGAAGCCTAAATATGGCTTGCTACATCATGAATAGAGTCCTAATAAGACCATCCTTATCCAAAACTCCCTATGAATTATGGAATAACAAAAAACCAAACATCTCCTATTTTAAAGTTTTTGGTTGTAAATGCTTTATTTTAAATGAAAGGGATGCTTTTGGAAAATTTGATGCTAAATCCGATGAAGGCATCTTTCTTGGTTACTCTTCCGTTTCTAAAGCTTTTCGGGTTTTTAATAAAAGAACTTTAGTAATTGAAGAGTCTATTCATGTAGTTTTTAATGAAATTTCCGATTTAAAGAAAAATGATTTTGATGATGATCTTGGTTTTGATAATTTGAATTTAAATGAACCCTCTCCTCAAAATAGCCATTTGAATGCATCTTCTTCCGAAATTTCTTTACCAAAAGAATGGAAGTATGTAGATGCTCATCCAAAAGAGCAAATTATAGGAGATACATCAAAAGGGGTTCAAACTCGTTCTTCTTTCAAAAATTTCTGTGCTAACGCCGCTTTCCTTTCTCAAATTGAACCTAAATGCATTGACGAAGCCTTAAAAGATGATTTTTGGATCATTGCAATGCAAGAAGAATTGAACCAAATTGAGAGGAATGAGGTATGGAAGCTTGTTCCTAGACCGAGTGACCACTTAGTCATAGGTACTAAGTGGGTCTTTAGAAACAAGCAAGACGAAAATGGTATCATGGTTAGAAACAAGGCTAGATTAGTGGCCAAAGGTTTCAACCAAGAAGAAGGTATCGATTACGAAGAAACCTTCGCTCCCGTGGCTCGATTAGAAGCCATAAGGATGCTCCTTGCCTATGCTAGTAGTAATAATTTTAAACTATTTCAAATGGATGTTAAAAGTGCTTTCTTGAATGGTTTTATTTCCGAAGAAGTATTTGTCGAACAACCTCCCGGATTTGAAAATTCTCTTCTTCCTAATCATGTATTCAAATTGACTAAAGCTCTCTATGGCTTAAAACAAGCTCCTAGAGCTTGGTATGAAAGGCTTAGTTCCTTTCTTATTTTAAATAATTTTACCAAATGCAAGGTTGATACTACATTGTTTATTAAACATTTTGAAAATAATTTTCTTATTGTGCAAATTTATGTTGACGATATTGTGTTTGGCTCTTCGGATGAATCACTATGTGAATCATTTGCCAATTGTATGAGTCTTGAATTTGAAATGAGTTTAATGGGTGAATTAACTTTCTTTTTGGGATTACAAATCAAACAACTTAGTGATGGTATATTTCTTAACCAATCGAAATATACATTAGAATTGTTAAAACGATTTAACATGGATAATTCAAAAGCAATAAACACCCCTATGAGTACTGCGACTAAGTTAGATATGGATGAAAATGGTGAAAGTTTCGATCAAAAAACATATAGGGGAATGATAGGTAGTCTACTCTACCTCACTACGACTAGACCGGATATTATGTTTAGTGTAGGACTTTGCGCTAGATTTCAATCTAATCCTAAATTATCTCATCTTAAGAGTGTTAAAAGAATATTTAGGTATCTTAAAGGAACTCCAAATTTAGGATTGTGGTATCCAAAATCTGAAAAATTCGATCTAATAGCTTATGCAGATGCCGATTTTGGCGGATGCAGGATAGATAGAAAAAGTACATCCGGAACATGCCAATTTTTAGGACATGCACTTGTTTCTTGGACTTCCAAGAAACAAAATTCAGTTGCACTATCTACGGCGGAAGCCGAATACATTGCTGCAAGTGCATGTTGTGCACAAGTAATTTGGATGAAAAATACATTAAAAGACTATGGAATTCACCTTGAAAATATTCCCATAAAATGCGATAATACTAGTGCCATATGCCTTACTAAAAATCCAATTCAGCACTCTAGAACTAAGCACATCGATGTTAGGCATCATTTCATACGCAATCATGTTCTTAACAATGATGTTGTTCTAGAATTCATTGACACAAAGCATCAATTAGCAGATATATTTACAAAAGCTTTGAATGAAGACCAATTTGAATTCATCCGAAGGGAATTAGGCATGCTAAATTGTCCCTAAAATGAACTTCACAAAAAGGACTCGTTCTTTTCCCTTCGTTTATAAATTTGAATTCTTCCTTCTTCTTCAATTCAAAATGATCCATTAAAATATAAATTATGATCTTGAAGGAAGAAGCTAAACAAAAGGAAGGAAGAAAATTTTTTTTTTTCTTTCCTCCGCGTGATGCCAGCGGTGGCACCGCCAGATCCGGCGGTTGCACCGACTGGCGCTCGGGCGCCAAGCGGTGACACCGACCAGTTTGGCGGTGACACCGACCGAGTCACCCTTTTAACCCGAGGGGTTAGGGCCAGCGGTGACACCGCCCCCAACCCGAAGAAAGACCTCTCCAAAACCCTCTCCCATTCCCTCTAACCCTCATTCTACCTCTTAGAAACATTGGAGAAGGATTCTTGGTGGTCCAAGCTTTCCATCTCTCAACATAATCTCCACAAGGTAACACTTGAAATCCCTCATTTCTTTTCTCTTTCTCTTGCTTATTTTTCACAATTTCATCATCATCTTTTCTAGAAAATGGCACCAAAGAGATCAAAAGGAATAAGGATTGAAGGAGATTCATATAACCATGACCTTGTTAGATCAAAAGAGGTAGCCCTTAGCTTTCCAAAATTTGAAACACGATGTGTCCATAAGGGAAAATACGTTGATTTGGATGAACTAGAGGACTTAGATCCCATTAAGTGGTTTGCTCAACTAGAAGCTCTACCTCTACTACAAATAGATGAACCAATCTATCCACGGTTAGTGACATTGTTCTATGCCAACCTATATGAAGACAATGATAGCCTAAGCACTTACATTCTAGGAACACCCATTAGAATTTTTGACAGCACCATTTGTGAGCTAATTGGCATAACTGAAAAAGATAGGGGATGCTATTTTAAAGGTAAATGGGACGTCAAAAAAATAGGAGCAACCTATTCCGAAGCTGTGAAAACAATTTTTGCAAATCCAAACCTTGACTTCCTACCCAAGAGCTGTGAACACTTAATGCCTTTCAACTCTAAAATTCTTCATCACATTATCACAAGCATCATATTCCCCAAACAATTTCATCTTGACGAAGTAAGTCAATTAGAGATAGGAACCATGTATTGGATTATGACCGGTCAGCATAATTGTTTTGGGTACTTGATTCGCCAACACATGTAGGAAATTATGACTAAAGATACTATATTACCATATGGGAGGTTAATCACTAGAATTCTTCATGCCTATGACATTTGCATTCCACCCGATGAAGAATCTATTCAAAATGATCGATATAACATAATAAATAAAAACCTGCTAAAAAAACTTAGGTGCACTTTTAGCAATGGCATATAGGTTAGGCAGCCTAGAAGGACGGATCCAATTCCTACACCAATAGAACAACCTGAAACACCAATTCTTATGGGAAGTGAATCTCCTCCTCCTAGTCCCTTTGGAGCAGCACCTTCAGCTCCTGTTTCCTCCTCTGAAAATTTCATTATGGCGGAGCTATCTCAGATCAAATCACAGCAAGAACAAATTCAGAATCAACAAGTTGAAATTTTGAAGACACTACGACAGATGAATGAAAAAATAGATATCATGTATCAGCACTGTGGATTACCTCCTAAGGATTAAATTGATGTATCTTTTTATTCTGTCCTGTTTGCTTTTAAAAACAAGTTCATGTTTGTCATCGATTGTACGATAACTGATCTTTCCTTTAGATAACTACTGTCTTAATCTGCATAGATGATGATGTCTTTTGGATAAACTATTTCTGGCAAATTTGAATGATGAACTTTGATAAATGCTAAACCTTTTTCTATGATCATCAATTAGCTGGCTTGTCTCTTTTTGTTGATGACAAAGGGGGAGAAGTGATGACTTACACCAGAACGATAGCATGGCTAATATGAATTACAAAAACTTGTGTGATATGAATGTCTTATATGACTTGCAAATCCTTGAAAATATCACAAGATTGATATCATGAAATTTATATTGAAAATCTTTATCTTCTATCATAGCAAAATTCGTCCCGTATCATTTAAACTTATGATTTTCATCGAAGTTTCGTACTTACTATTGTTTAATGAGGATAACGATAAAGTTCTACGATTAGAACTTATCGGGTTATGCTTGAATCCAATGGGATGGAATTCAAGTGTTTTTTATCTTCTCATAATATGGCATATAGATAGGGGGAGTTATGTTTAACTCCGTCATGAATTGATTGTCATCATCAAAAAGGGGGAGATTGTTGAATCTCGGATTTTGATGATATAATCAATTGGTGGGTTAATTGATCTAATCCTTATTATTGAGTTAAGTGTGCAGGATTAACTATGATAACCAGAAAACATAAAGCAAGGATACCGGAGTCGAGCTCGATAGACGTTTAAGAGACCGAAGAATCATCGGAGATGTTGCCGAAACCAACCGAGAAGAAATCGGGAACGTGTCGAAAGTTCGCCGAAGAAATCGTCGGAGGCTCGCGGAGATCACCGAGAAGGCTCGACTACTCGTTAAAGTCATCACAAAGATTGGGAGCTTGCAGGGAGTCCGTCGGAAGAAGTTCGTCCGAAAGCTCGCCGGAACAAGACTCGACGTTCGCGGTTAAAAAACTTGCTTAGGATGTTTTTTTTGTGTTATGTAGTTCACCTGTAATTAGGATTAGAATTAAGAGATAATCCTATATCCTGGTTAGGGGCCAACTGGGCCCAAAGTCAGATTTGGTTTGGGCTAAAATTAAGCTAAACAAATGAATTGGAGAGCCAGGCGGTGGCACCGCCTGGCTGGGCGGTGAAACCGCCCAGCACCCGAATGCTGGGCGGTGACACCTCCTTGGCTGGGCAGTTGCACCGTCCAGCACCCGAGCGCTGGGCGGTGGCACCGCCTGGCTGGGCGGTGGCACCTCCAGCACCGGGAACCCTAAGAGAATTCAAATTTTGGAACCCAAAATTTGAATCCTCTTGAGGCCTATAAATACCCCTCAAATCTCAGCTGAGGTTACAACTTTTGAGAAGCATTTTGATTGAGAGAAAAGTCTTAGAAAGTCTTAGCAAGTCTTGTTTTCAATTTGCTAGAGAGTTCTCCTCCTTCTTTCTTATTGAAAATTTGTAAGAGGTTGAGCTGCTTGTAAAAGGTTGTAAGAGGGGTGTTTACCCTTCCATTTCAAGAGACTTGCTAGTGGAAGGTGGGAGCCTTATCGAAGAGGGGCCTCGCAAGTGGAGTAGGTCATTTGACCGAACCACTCTAAAAATCGGCGTAATCTCTGGTTTGCATTTTATTATTGTCATTTACATTACTGCAAATCTTCTTACTGCTTTAGTTCCTTATTACCCTTGCTGTGAAACTTTAAGAATATGCCTTCAAGTTAAACTTTTCAAGTTTCGTTCTTATCGTACGAAAGATCTTGTTAAAATCGAAGTTTTAATCCGCTGCACTAATTCACCCCCCCCCCTCTTAGTGCCGCTCCGATCCTAACAGTTAGCCCTAAGATTCATTGGCCCATTTGAAATCTTACAAAAGGTCGGGCCTATGGCGTACATATTGGCATTATCCCTGGTTTTGGCTAGTATCCATGATATATTCCATGTGTCTATGCTTCAAAGATATACCAGGGATCCATCACATGTCATATCTTACCAACCTCTATAACTAAAATATGATGCCACTTTTGGAGAACAACCAACTCAGATCTTGGAAAGGAAAGAACATGTTCTAATGAATAAAATTATACCTTTGGTAAAGATTTGTTTGCAACACCATTCGAACTAAGAGGCAACATGGGAAAGAGAAGAAGATATGCGAGAGCAGTATCCTCATCTATTCTATTAAGGTAAGCTAAATTTGGGGACCACATTTCGAGAAATATAATCAAATCAAATAATTAAGTTAGGAATTAATTTTTTTTCCTTATTTGCCATTGTAATTTAGGAAATCTTAATCTATTTCCTTGTTTATTAATACGAATTAGAAAACAACTATTAAGCATTCCAAATAGGGTGAGATCATATTTGTTAGTATATTAAATATAAATAATCTATATTAAATTAATATAAAAATAAAAATAAACTTCCTTTAATGGAGGCTTAGGGGAGGGATTTCTCTCATTCGTTCCTCACATAGTCGAGCCCTACAACGAGAGGAACGAGGAGTTACACCATGTTGACGAGAGGTAGGTTTCCCTACCTTTCTTGAATATAAAAATTTTAGTTTTTCTTATTTTGATTCTTTAAATGTTGAAAGCTTTATAGTTTGAAAAAAATATTTATCAATTCTTTAAATGTCAAAATTTTTTATTATTGTATTAAAGTCAATCAGTTAAAGTTTTTATAATGTTCTTTGACCCTTGATTAAAGTTTTTATTTTAGATTTAAACATGTTAAAAATTTATGTGTTTTATATGATATTTTCTAGCATTACAGTTTATCTTTGATCTTATTTGGATTAAAATTTTTGTTATATTAAAATATGTTATCTAAATTTTTTTGATGTTCTTTGATTTGAAATTTAAAAGGTGCTATTATTAATGATTTACAATTTATTTAACTAGAATATGTTGAAAGTATACATGTGTTGAAAACATGGATTCTATTTGAATTTAGAAGGTTATTTCCTTATATTAAAGCTTATCTCCCTATCTATTTTTTAATGTGTTATGATTTCTATTCAAATTTAGAATATTGTTTGCTTGTATTAAAGCTTATCTGTTTATCTATCTTTTAATTTGTTATTATGTTTTTGTTTATATTGTTAATGAATATATGTTGTGGGATGAAATTAAATATTAATTGGATTAAAATTGCTCACTAACCAGGCCTAAACCATAGGTCAGGCCACAACCCACTAGTCAGGCCTAGTCAGTAGACTAGGCCTAGCCCGTAGGCCAAGCCCAACCCACGGGTCAAGCCTTAGCTCGTAGGCTAACCCAGCCCAACCATCATGGACGGTCACATGCAACGCACATAACCAGTCCATGGGCTAGAGCTGGGCCAGCTTTGTGTGATGTATGCCTAGTCATGTATAATACACATGATTAGTAGATTGGCTGGCCCAATCTAGTCCAATATTGTTATTGGATTTGAGCCAAAATATTGATTGAACTAAACTAGGCTTGATTAGTCTAGATCGATTCAGGGTGATTCTGAAATGATTGACTGAATTTTGATCATGTATTTATTTTGAGTTGACTTTTGCGGTTCCTACTTAGCATTGTTGAACTTTCTTTGTTTTTGATTTTCAGAGTAGCCTCCCTATAGTACTAAATCGGATTGCATTTGAGAGCGGACCTTCCTCTACCGGTAGGTAGAGCCACTTGGATGATTCTTGAAGTTAACATCAATATGTTTACTTTTCTACTTATGATTTGAAGAATAAATGAATTATAATAAATGTTTATGAATGATGAATAAAGTGATATTTATCTACTTAGCCTAAATGTGTGGAAAGATATGAAAAAAAAAAAAATTCAGGATGTGAAAGTTAGGACTCGGGAAACCTAGGATAAGACACTTTTAGGCTCTAAGTTTGAATCCACTTAAAGCCTATAAATACCTCTCTCATCCCTGGTTAACATACATAAGCACAAAGAGCTTAAAAGTGAGAAAATTCTATAGCAATTACATAAGGGATCCCCTCCTCTAGTTCTATATTTAGAATTCTATTTAGGGAGGGGTGACTGCTTGTAAAAGGTTATCTCCTAAACTAGTGAAAAGGAGATGAGGGGTGTAAAAGGGTAGTTGATCTTCGCCCGTTGAAAGAAGTCTTTAGTAGATGCTGGTGGCCTTGATGGAAGGGAAATAAATAGAGTGGATGTTGGTCACGACGATTGAACCACTATAAATTAGTTTGTATTTCTTTTATTATCATATATTTACTTTACAATTGATTCACTTCCTCCTTACTTGGCTTTGACTACTCTTATGAATAAATATTGTTTCAAGCTATCTTCCAAGATTGGTTTTATCGAACGAAGAATTTTTCAACTCGACATGATTTTTATCCGCTACACTAATTCAACCCCCCCTCTTAGTGCTGACTCATTTCTAACAGTTGGTATCAGACCTACGCCTTTTCTCATTTGGTTTAACACCTAAGAGAAATGGCTCTTTTCGACATTTAAGAGGGCGTTTCTATCGTTCGTCCTCCTATGTTTAATGGGACGAACTACACTTATTGGAAAATTTGAATGATAGTTTTCTTGCTTTCAATGGATTTGAATTTATGGAATATTATCAAAAGCGGTTTTCAAAGGTCTTCTATTCCAATAAACGATTGGAATGATTTGGAGAAGAAAATTTTTTCTTTAAATGCTAGAGCTATGAATGCTCTAGTTTGCACCTTAAACAAAAATGAATGCAATCGGGTTTCTACTTACGAAACAGTGTTTGACATTTGGCACACACTCGAAATCACACACGAATGCACTAGTAGAGTTAAAGACTCTAAAATTAATATTTTGATGCATGATTTTGAATTATTTCGGATGGAACCAAGTAAGACTATTAGAGACATGTACACCCGTTTTACGGATGTCGTCAATAGTCTAAAAGCTCTTAGTAAAATTTTTTCTAACTTTGAACTAGATAACAAAATATTAAGATCCCTTCCAAAGAGTTAGGAGCCTAAAGCAACAGCCATTTAAGAGACCATGGATTTGAACTATTTTTAACTTGAAGAACTTATCAGGTCTTTAATGACCTATGAAATAAGTTGTATAACACAAAACAAACATGAGAATAATCTTCCAAAGAACAAGAAGGATTTGACACTTCGAATAATAGAATACCACTTGAGTGATGACTCAAGTGATGACGATGATGATCTTGAACTCCTCACAATAAAGCTTAAAAATTTCTTAAAACAAGAATTAAAGAATAAAAATAAACTAAAAAAGAAGTTGCTAAAGAAGAAGAAAGTGCTCAAGGTGACATGGGATGAATCGAGTACATCCGAAGATGAGGAGCAAACCAATAAAGGCGAGGTGGCAAACTACGCCTTAACAACTTTTGACGATGAGGTAACCAAAACCCCTTTGCTTTATTTCAAAATTACATAATGCATTTCATGAGTTATTTTTAAATTAGTTTAGAAAAATTATATGTAAATTGTTAATAAAATAAAAAATATATATATAAAATTGGGATCATTCTAGTAATTTTGAAAATGATAATGACAAGTGCATGTTTTAATTTAAAACTATATTGATGCACAAACATATTGAATTAAGAATGATAATTTATCTTTGTCGTGATGTGAAAATTGACATAAAGGGAAAAAAATTATAAACTTGTATTCTTCCCTTCTTTTTGGCAATGACAAAGGGGGTGATAAATTTGTTGGCTTGCAAAATTTGCTGGCTTGCACATTTCAAAGATAGAAAAACTTGCTTGCTTGCACATCTAAAGAGAAAAAAAAATTACAAATGTACACATCAGAAAGAGAGGCAAAACTTATTAGTTTGCTTATCTCAAAAGATGCAAAAATTTTGCCAACCTTCATATATGAAAAACTTGCTAGCTTGCATGTTCTAAATTTGCTATTTACTATCTTGCATTCTTTTTCAAAAACTTGCTAGTTTGAACATCGTAAAGAAAAGCAAACATGCTAACTTGCACATCTAGCAAAATTTACAAACTTGAAAAACTCAACATTGTTGCTAGCTTGCATGTTATAAAATGATGTAAAATTTTGCTAGCTTGCGCTTTGCCAAGGAAGCAAAAAAATTGCACTTCTCAAAAGAGAAGAAAGAAAATTACTAGCTTTCATAATGATTATGTTTATAATGCGATGATTAGAAATTATATATCAAAAACTTGCTAGATACACTTCTCCATTTAGTTGATGAAAAAGAGGGAGAAGTTATAATAATGATCATGCATGGGATGATGTATTGAAATTTTAATTATGTATAATTTTATGATGACATGTTGCATGAATTAATGATTAAAATTGCCTTGACTTGAATTCATTTTGAATTCAAGGTTCATCTCACATATGGCATATTGATAGGGAGAGTTAAAGTTTAATCCATCATCAATTGGTTGTCATCATCAAAAAGAGGGAGATTGTTGAATCTTGAATTTTGATAATGAAATCAATTGATGTGTTTATCATCTAATGTGCATTTAAATGACGTAGAAGTAGCTTCGATCAGAAAAGGCAAATCCATTAAAGCAAGAGGAATCAGACATTGGGCTGGAGTAAACATGTTAGAAATTAGATGACGGGCCGAAGGATTGGTCGACATGCTAGCAGAAGGCTTCGGTCCATGAATTCGGGCATCGAGCTAAGAATATCGGACATTGCACCAAGGAGATCAGATGTTGCAAGAAGACAACATGCTAATTGGGGTATACGTCGAAGGAGAGTACGATGTGCCAAAGGATTAGACGAAGCATCGGAAGAACCAATGACATGCTGGACAACATAGGATTCACTTGTATCGATTATGTCTAGATCGAGTTAGTTTAGAGTCTAATTGAGCTGATTTAGAATGTAATTAGACCAACTTAATTAGAGGCCAACTGGGCCCATGTTTTGGATATGTTGGGCCAAGTAAAAGGGTCCAAACAATGACCAAATAGGTGGAACCATCGTGGCACAGTCTCCGAGATTGTGTCAGGCGGTGGTACCATTGGTCTGGGCAGTGGTACCACCCAAACTCAGTCTTCAAGGCTATTAGGCGATGGTACCGCCCAGACATAGTCTCCCAAGTAGTGGTACCACCCAGTGTCAGTACTGTAGGTGGTGGTACTGCCCAGCATAGGCGGTGGTACCGCCAGGACCCGGGAAACCCAGGATTAGATACTTTTAGGCTCCAAGTTTGAATCTACTTGAAGCTTATAAATACCTCTCTCATCCCTGGTTAACATACACAAGCATAAAGAGCTTAAAAGTGGGAAAATGCTGTAGCAATTATTTGAGAGATCCCCTCCTCTAGTTCTAAGTTTAGAATTCTGTTTAGGGAGGAGTGAGTGCTTGTAAAAGGTTATCTCCTAAACCTGTGAAAAGGAGAAGAGGGGTGTAAAAGGGTAGTTGATCTTCACCCATTGAAAAAAGATCGTTAATGGATGCTGGTGGCCTCAACGGAAGGGGAATCGACGGAGTGGATGTAGGTCACGATGACCAAACCACTATAAATTAGTTTGCATTTCTATTATTGTCATTTACTTACTTTGCAATTGCTTTACTTCCTCCTTACTTTGCTTTCACTACCCTTATGAATAAACATACTTTTAAGCTATCTTCAGAGATTGGTTTTATCGAACGAAGAATTTTTCAACCTGACATGGTTTTTATCCGCTACACTAATTCACCCCCCCTCTTAGTGCCGACTCGTTCCTAACGCTAACTTGCACATCTAAAAAATCTTGCTAGCTTATATGTTCAAAACTTGCTATTTTACTAGTTTGTATATCTAAAAACTTGCTAGTTGCACTTCTCCTTTTTGTTGATAACAAAGGAGGAGAATGTATGATGATAATCATGCATATTATGCCTAAATATTGATTTGAAATTATGTATATTGATTTGGAATCATGCATGTAATGATGATTTTATATTTTAAAAATATACATGATGATTTGGTATTATGCATGTAATACTTCAACTTATGATAATGATGCATGCAATGATGAAATATGCACGATTAAATTTGCTTTGACTTAAATTCAATTTGAATTCAAGGTTCATCTCAATTATGCATATTAATAGGGGGAGTTTAGTTTAAACTCCATAATCAATTGGTTATCATTATAAAAAAAGGGGAGACTATTAAATCTCAGATTTTGATGTTAAAATCAATTGATGAGTTTACGATCTAATGTGCATTTAAGTGATGTAGGACTAGCTTCGATCAAGGATAGGCAAATTGATTGAAGCAGGAGGAATCAGATGTTGGGCCAGAGTTGAACATGTCAGGAGATTGGACGTCAGGCCGGAGGATCGGTCGACGTGTCGGCAAAAGGCTTCATGTTGTGAGTTCGGGCATCGGGTTGAAGGATCGGACATTATGCTAAGAAGATCAGAAGTTGCAGGTGTCAACATACCGATTGGGTAATACACCGAAGGAGAGGACGATGCGTCGAAGGATCTAACAAAGTGCTAGAAGAACCAATGACATGCCGGACAATAGATGATTTGTGCTTTATAATAATTTGTCTAGATTAAGTTAGTTTAGGTCATAATTAGGTTGGTTTAGAATGTAATTAGGCCAACTTAATTAGGGGCCAATTGGGCTTAAATTTAGATTTTTGGGCAAAAAAAAGGCCCATTTAGTGACCCAAAAGTTGGGTCAGGTGGTGGCACTGCTAGTCCAGGCGATGGCACCACCAGAGGCTTAGTCTCCAAGTCATAGTCTCCGAGACTGTGTCAAGCGTTAGTACCGCTAGATTGGGCGGTGGTACCGCTAGTCTGGGCGGTGGTACCAGCTAAACACAGTCTTCTAGACTATGTAAGGTAGTGATACCGCTAGACTAAGCAGTGGTACTGCCTAGCATAAGCGGTGGTACCGCTAGGACCCTGAAAATCCGAGACGAGACCTTTTTTAGCTCCAATTTTGAAGTCATTTGGGTCTATAAATATACCGGCTATTCCTGCATAGATATGCAAGAATTGAGCATGAAAATTGAGTTAAAAGAGGGGAAAGAATACTTGAGAAAAATTTTGTAATCTCTCTTAGGATTTTAGAATCCCTTCTTCCTAGTATTTAGAATGTTCTTCTAAAGGGAGAAGTGAGGTCTATGAAAGAGAGGTTGCAAATATTCTCTCCTGAGCCTATCAAAAGGAAAAAGAGTGTAAAAGGCCAGTTGATCTTTGCCCATTGAAGGAAGATCGGTAGTGGAAGCCGGTGGCCTCGAGTGAAGAGGAATCGGGAGTGGATGTAGGTCACGACGACCGAACCACTATGAAAATCTAGTTTGCATTACTTTAAACTTTTCATTTTAATTACAAACTGATTTCTTACTTTCACTATGCTTACAAACATTTTTCAAGTTAACATATTTCCGATATTGGTTTTCATCGAACGTATGAAGTTTCAAAACTGACATTTTTATCATAATCACTAATTCACCCCCTCTCTTAGTGCCGGCTCGATCTTAACAGTTGGTATTAGAGCCATATTTTTTTTTGTTTAGTTTAATACCTAAGAGAAATGGTTCTTTTCGGGTTTCAAGAGGGTTACTCTATCATTCGTCCTCCTATGTTCAATAGGACGAACTATACTAATTGGAAAACTCGGATGAGAGTTTTCTTGCTTTCATTGAACCTCGATTTATACAATATCAATGAAAATGGTTTTCAATAGTCGTCTAATCCAATAAATGAATGGAATGAGTTGGAGAAGAAAACTTTTCCTTTAAATGCGAAAACTATGAATGCTTTATTTTGTGCCTTAGATAAAAATAAATTTAATCGAGTTTCTATTTGTTAAACTACGCATGATATTTGGTACACTCTTGAAATCACACACGAAGGCACTAAGATAAATCTTTTGATACATGATTTTAAGTTATTTCATATGAAACCAAGCAAACCCATAAGAGACATAACACCCGTTTTACGGATGTCATCAATGGTTTAAAAGAACTTGGTAAAAAATTTTCTAACCTTGAACTTATGAACAAAATTTTATGATCTCTTCCTAAAAATTGAAATCCTAAAGTAACAGCTATTCAAGAATCAAATAACTTGAACCATTTTTTGATTGAAGAACTTATTAGATTTTTAATGACTTATGAAATGACATGCAAGGCACATGATGAACTTGATGAATACGAGAACAACCTTCCAAAGAACTGGAAGGCTTTGACACTTAGAACTCAAGAAGACTACTCGAGCGAAAGCTTAAGTGATAATGACTTTGAACTCTTAATAATAAAACTTAAAAAGTTCATGAAATAAGAATCAAAAAATAAAAATAAACTTAAAAAGAACACAACTACTTGCTATGAAAGAAAGAACCATGACACTCCAAAGATGAGTATATAAAACTAAAGAAGAAGTTGCCAAAGAAGAAAGAAGCACTCAAGGACGAATCAAGCACATCCGAAGACGTGGAGCAAACTAACAAAGACAAGGTGGCCTTTCACAACAAGGTATATAACTCACCCAAAATGTATTTACTTTACCATGAAATTACTTAGTGCTTTCATGCTTTAATGAATTATATATATATATATATATATATATATATATATATATATATATATTATCATGATAATTACATATTTTATGATAAAGGAATAAAATTATTAAAATTAAATGTAATTCTGGTACACCAAATAAGATTAATTCTATATATGTTTTAAGAAGCAATAATATATATCTTGATGATTTTTATATTACTTTTCGATTATAAATGATGATGCATGACTTTTATATGGAAGACTAGGAATGAAAAGATAGATTCACTTAATCATTTTGATTGAAAATACATTACCATAAAAAAATAAAATAATTTTGATTGAAAATGCTTTATGTTTAATGAAATCATTCTTGATGATTTAATTACGCGTGATGATTTGAAGTAATAGTGATTTTTGTGAAAAATCTTGCTCTTTCGGTTTTTAACGATGATGCATGTTTTGTTTGGGATAAAAAAACATGGACATGCTTGTATGGAATCAATCACATGAATTGAAACAACTAAAAAGGGAATACATTTTGAAAATTTCTCTATCTTATCGATTTTTCATTAAGAAATTGATAAATCTGTTTATGTCATTTTGAATCTCTTGAAAGTGAATATGATGATTTTGATTATTTGAATTTGAATGAATTTTTACCTATATCATGATTTTGATTTCTTAGAATTATAACTTGAAATATTTTATGAATCAAGATCTTCTATTATGTGTTCTTGTATTATTTAAGAGGATTTTTTTATGAATCATGATTTTCTTGTGAATTCTAAGAATTATAACTTGTGATATTTTTTTATATGAATCATGATCTTGACAACTTGAAATTTTTATACATGAACAAAATCTTTTTTTCTCCTATGTTCCTTTTCGTTAAAGAAGAGATTCATCCAAACGAATCTTGATTCTTTCACTTGATATTTATAAATTGAGATTTATTATGAATCATGATTATTCATATTTTGTTCTCCTACGATTCTTTTTGCTATTCACTAAAGAGGAGACTTATCCTAATGAACCATGATATGCCACTTGATATCTTGATTTTTATGACTTAAGTTTTCTTTTTAAATCAAGATCGTTTCCTATCATTCCTTCTATTGACAAAAGAAGAAATTTGTCAAAAATGATATATGGTATTTTGGTATTCATGACTTGATCTTTTATTTTTTATGATTGAAATATTGATGTAAATTTATCCTTATTATTTATCTTTGTCATGATTTAAAAATTGTTGTAAAGGGAAATGAACTTTAATATTGTATTCTTCCCCTCTTTTTGCCATTGACAAAGGGGGAAAAAGAATTGCTAGTGTGCACATCTCAAAAGAGAATCAAAATTTGCTAGATTTCACAATTCAAGAAGCAAATTATACTAGCATGCACATTGCAAAGAAAAGCAAACTTGCTAACTTACATGTTGTAAAGTGATTTAAAATTTGCTAGCTTGCATTATGTAAAACTTGTTAAAATTACTATCTTGCCCATCTCAAGAGAGGCAATACTCATGATGCATGTTGTAACTTACACATCTCAAAAAACTTGCTAACTTAAATGTTCAAAACTTGCTATCTTACTAGTTCGCATATCTAGAAACTTGTTAGTTATACTTCTCTTTTTTTGTTGATGACAAAGGGGAGAAGGTATGATGATAATCATGCATATTATGCCTAAAATAATGACTTGAAATTATATATGATGATTTGGAATCATGCATGTAATGATGATTTTATATTTTAAAAATATACATGATGATTTGGTATTATGCATGCAATACTTCAACTTATGATAATGATGCATGCAATGATGAAATATTCATGATTAAATTTGCTTTGACTTGAATTCAAGGTTCATCTCAATTATGCATATTGATATGAGAATTTAGTTTAAACTCCATAATCAATTGGTTGTCATCATAAAAAAGGGGGAGATTGTTGAATCTCAAATTTTGATGATCAAATCAATTGATGAGTTTATGATCTAATATGCTTTTAAGTTATGCAGGACTAGTTTTGATAAGGATAGACAAATTGATTGAAGCAAGAGGAATCCAATGTTGGGCCAGAGTTGAACATGTTAGGAGATTGGATGTCGGGCCGGAGGATCGGTTGACGTGTCGGCAGAAGGTTTTGTGCTATGAGTTCAAGCATCGGACCGAAGGATCAGATATTGTGCCAAGGAGATTGGAAGTTGTGGGTGTTAACATGTCAATTGGGCAATACACCAAAGGAGAGGACGATGCGCCGAAGGATCGGACAAAGCACTAAAGAACCAATGACATGTCGAACAATAGATGATTCGTGCTTTTAATAATTTGTCTAGATCAAGTTAGTTTATGTTATAATTGAGTTGGTTTAGAATGTAATTAGGCCAACTCAATTAGGGGCCAATTGGGCTCAATTTGGGGCTATTTTGGGCAAAGAGAAAGGCCCATTCAATGGCCCAAAAGTTGGGTCAAGTATTGGCACCGTCAGAGGCTTAGTCTCCAAGACATAGTCTCTAAAACTATGTCAGGCGATAGTACTGCCAAACTAGATAGTGGTACCGCCCAGTGTCAAGCAATGGTACCGCCAATCTAGGCAATGGTACCGCCCAGACATAATCTCCCAAACTATGTTAGGCGGTGGTACCGCCCAGTATCAGTGCTGCAGGTGGTGGTACCGCCCAGCACAGGCAGTGGTACCACCAGGACTCAGGAAACCCAGGATAAGATCTTTTTTTGCTCCAATTTCAAAGTCATTTGGGGTTTATAAATACCCCAGCTATTCCTGCATGGATATGCAAAAATTGAGCATGAAAATTGAGTTGAAAGGGGGGAAGAATACTTGAGAAAAATTATGTAATCTCTCTTAGGATTTTAGAGTCCCTTCTTCCTAGTATTTAGAAAGTTCTTCTAAAGGGAGAAGTGAGGTCTAAGAAAGAGAGGTTGTAAAGGTTCTCTCCTGAGCCTATTAAAAGTAGAAAGAGTGTAAAAGGGTATTTGATCTTCGCCAATTAAAGGAAGATCAGTAGTGGAAGCCGATGGCCTTGAGTGAAGAGGAATCGAGGGTGGATGTAGGTCACGATGACCGAACCACTGTAAAAATTTAGTTTGCATTTACTTTAAGCTTTTCATTTTAATTGTAAATTGATTTCTTACTTTCACTATGCTTATGAACATATTTCAAGTTAACATTTTTCTGATATCGATTTTCATCGAATGTACGAAGTTTCAAAACTAATGTTTTTATTGTAAGCACTAATTCACCCCCCTCCCCTCCCCCCCCCCTCTTAGTGCCGACTCGATCCTAACAATTGTTTGGTTTAGTTATCATCATTGTTACGAGATGAGTCTAATTTGATGATATGCCCTCAAGGGACTCAACCAAGCATTCCACGTCCTCAGGTCATCGGTGTCATCTCTTTATCATAGGTATGATATCGAGTCATAATATAGGTGAGCCTCGAGGGACTCGACTAACTTAACCTATGTGTGGAATTGATTTTTCCCTTTAACAATTGAAGGATAAGCGGGTCAATCTAATTGCCTCATACTTAACGACTTAATATTATCAAAATAGAGGAAATTTTGATCCGGTCTCCTATTATGACATATCACACACATATATTTAATATATATCTATGTCGCATGTATATATATATATATATATATATATAAGCAATCACGCATCACAAAAGCAATCACACTAGATGATCATGGACCATAGGCTGATGTGATAAAGGCCGAGCCAATGGGCCCAATCACTTACATCATGATCTGTGTGTATTGGTACATCTTCATGCCTTGTGATCGTCCATATCATCTTCATCTGTTCCGTTGATATCTCGGTGCATCTCCATGCGTCGTGATCGTCCATATCGATCTTGTGGGTCCCACTATCACCTCCATGCTTTCACTACGCATTCTCGTATAATTACAACATAATCACAAGCATATAGGCCCGATAATAAATAAGAAAAGTTAGTGGCTCACAAGCTCCAATAATAATAATAATCACATCACATATATACATACATCACACGGTCCATGATCAGTCATCCATATCACACATCACCATGTAGGACTACTAGATAATAATAATTAATTAAATTATTTAATTAATTATTCTGTAGTGTTTTGGGAACCCAACCATAGGGTGCCCCTACATGGCAAGTAGTCCCTTATATAGCTAGGAAATCTTAGCCACTAGGGACTCTCCTATGTCCAAGAATCCTAGGCCATAGGGTGCCTTGTGTGGCTAGGAAACCATAGCCACCAAAAAGTCCTTTATAGCCAAGAAACCCTGGTTGTAAGGCAACCTTGGGTGGCCAGGAAACTATTGGGAAATCTTGGGGACGACATCACATGTGGAGCGGAAGAATAGAAAATAAAATCTTCAATTTCTCAAAGATTTGTTCATCGTTGTGCAAAGATTGGTGCTCAAAAATCGATGAAACTTAAAACTGCATATAGAGTAGATTGTGTTACCTAGGAAGATCGTATATCCCTGAATCCTTGCAGATCTCTAGGAGATGGTGAAGGAGGTCAAGCGCCCTCCTCTCTAACGGTGATCAACATAGTAGGGCTGCGATGATGCTCCTCAAAACTCTAGGCATACTCTAAGGTGGAGAGAGGGGAGGAGAATAGGAGAGGCAAGCAAAGACTCTAGCCTATGAACCACTGAATCCCTCTTATTTATAGAGGTCCCCTATCAACTTAACTCTAATGGATCCTCCCCTATTGGGTATTAAATCTTCATCCAACTACCCAAGCCTCTTAGACTAATGGATCTCTATCCAATAATCTCTCATGGGCTTTTATTGGATCTCATCCATGGGATCCAATAATTCAGGGGTTTATTGGATATCCAATAAGATAGGGGTTCGGCGGATATCTCATATCGGAACCTCTACTCAACGCAATGCCTACCATATATGTGTAACCCTCTAGGCCTAATATCGAGCTGGCCATGAGTCATACTTGTTAGAACTCCTTCTAGCTCAGTGAATTATTATCTCTATAATAACTCACTCGATCATTGACTACGGACGTACTAGGCCACTACGCCGTAGTCCCCAAATGATACAAATCCAATCCTTTGGACCTGTCTATTCTAAATTACCATGTACCTATAGTCGCTCATCCATCTAATATCCCAAAGACCGTATACCGGACATGGTGTTGTCAAACCCATACAGTTTTTTCTCGTGTCTTGCTTTAACCGGATTCTACTAGAGAACTCTTTCTCTCTTAATTTGAATGACCATGGCTAGGGATTTGTCTAAGCAAGAACATATGAGATATTCCTCTCATGACACCGAGAGTGGATGATCCTCTATCAACACTCAGTAGCCCTCAAACGATTGACTACGACTCCCGATGACTAGTTATACTAGATCTAGGACATCCAAACCTATAAGTCTAGTATCAAAGAATGAAGCACTCATACAGGACATCCTTAGTGTCTCAAGTCTAGTATCATCAACCATCCAGCATTTCGTAAGCGGATCAATCATTGAACTTATTCTCTAATGAGCACCTATGTTGTATCCCTAGTGTCCCCACATGAGCAGCTATGAGACCAACTGCATCCGTCATATGGATGGATATATAGTACACCAATCTATCCAGTTATCTCGATGTTCCTCTCGAGTTACCTATGACCGAGATTATTTAAGATTTGTGTTTAAAGACGAATCGGTCTTATTATCGTGATCTCATCACGATTCGATTCCCATTGCATAGTATTAGGATCAAGAGCACTAAGAGGGGGGGGGGGGGGTTGTGAATTAGTGCAGCGGAAACCTTTCGACGATTAAAACTACGTTCGTATGATAAGAGCGATTTCGGTAAAAAAGTCGATTCGTAAATCACTTTAACTTGTGATCAAGTAAGATGCAGTTAAAGTGAATCTATAAAGGTAGTTTACAGTTATGATGGAAATCAGAATGTAAGCGCAAACTGAAATATGATGTTCGTATGATAAAAACTGATTTACGTCTAAACACCGATTCGGAAAATACTGAACTTTGAAACATGATCGTAAATGTGCAGAAGGCAGTAAGCTATTAAGGAGGTTTACAGTAAAGATAATATGCTCAAAGTAAATGCAAACCAAAGAGCACCACGATTTTAGAGTGGTTCGGTCAATCTTGACCTACATCCACTTCTGGCTTCCTCCACCGATGAGGTCATCGACGTCCACTAGAGGCCTTCCTTCAATAGACGAAGGCCAACCACCCTTTTACAGTTTCATTCCTTTTGACAAGCTTAGGAGACAACCCTTACAAAATTTTCTCTCCTCTCTTAAAAGACCAGAACATGGAAGAAAAGAGGGAGAAGAACTTTTGGCCTTTACCACACTTTTGAGCTCTAAAAATCACAGAATAAGATCAGGATTTCGGTGTTTTTGTTGCCCTTTCATTGCTGAAAGGGTGGGGTATTTATAGGCTCCAACCCAGTTTGAATTTCGAGCTTAAAACTGTCAATTCCTAGAATTCCGGGGTCTGGCGGTTGCATCGCCTGACTAGGGCGGTTGCACCGCCTAGTAGAGCTTGAAGATTGAGCCTCTGAGCGGTGCCGCCTCCTGTCAGGGCCGGTTGCACCTCCTCCCAGAGCTTGGAGACCGAGCTCAAGTGGTGCCACTGCCTGACTGGGGTAGTTGCACCGCCCAGCCAGAGCTCGGAGATCGAGCTCAAGCGGTTGCACCTCTGTCAGAGGCGGTTACACCGCCCAGCCAGATCTCGGAGACTGATGTTGAATCTCGTATTTTGATGATGAAACCACTTGATATGTGTTTATGATTTAAACTGCATTTTAAGCGATGCAGGTCTACTCGATCAGGTTTAGACAGTTGATGCAGGAGGAATTGACGTTGCGCCGGAAGAGATCACGTCAGGATATTGGATGGCTGAATGCTTCGAACGTCGGGCATCGGGCCAAGGAGAGCGAAATTGCGCCAAGGATATTGGGGTTGCGGAGGTCAACCGTCGATTGGGCAACAAGCCGCAAGAGAGGACGATGCACCGAAGAATCGGACGAAGCGCCAACCAATGACGTGCCGGGCAATAGAATATCAATTCGAATTGTAATAATTGTCTAGATCGGAGTTGAGTTTTGGTTTGTGTGTGCAGGATTAACTACGATAATGATGAAGACATAAAGCGAAACAAAGTACTGGAGTCAAGCGCGAAGGATTTGTTGCGAGTTCGAGAGTTCGATGGAAGTCCGAAGGTTCGTCGGGAATGCTGTCGGAACTAGCCGAGAATGAGTAGGGAGCTTGCCGAAGGGTTTTTCGGAAGCTCGCCGGAAGGTTCGTTGGAAGTTCGCGGAGCTCACCGAGAAAGATCGGAGCTTGCTGAAGAAGCTCGTTGGAACTCGCCAAGATCAAATCGTGAAGTCTAGGAGCTTGCCGGGAGTCCGCAGAATGGTTTTCGAGAGTTTATCGGAAGACCGTCGGAAGTTCGCCGGAAGCTCGCCGGAAGAAGTCTTGACTTGCGGACTTTGTAATAGCTTAGAAAATGTCTTTAAATTTGTAGTTAGCACGTTAATTAGGGTTAGGATTAGGTGTTAATCGTATAACCCAAGTAGGGGCCAATTGGGCCCGAGTTCGGACTGGTTTGGGCCAAGTTTGGAGCCCAACCAGTGAGTTGATTTGGCCTAGGCGGTGGCACCGCCCAGCACCCGAGAGCTGGGCGGTGACACCTCCTGGGCTGGGCGGTTGCACCGTCCAGCACCCGAGCGCTGGGCGGTGGCACCGCCAGCATCGGGAACATAAGAGAATTCAAATTTTTGGAGCCCAAATTTGAATCCTCTTGAGGCCTATAAATACCCCTCAAGTCTCAGCTGAGAAAACAACTTTTTGAGCAACAAGTGTTTGAGAGAAAGGTCTTAGAAAAGTCCTAGCTAATCTTGTTATCATTTTGCTAGTGTTCACCTCCTTCTTTCTTATTGAAAATTTGTAAGAGAGTGAACCGCTTCTAAAGAGTTGTAAGAGGGGTATTTACCCTTCCCTTTCAAGAGATTTGCTAGTGGAAGGTGGGAGCCTCATCGAAGAGGGGCCTCGCAAGTGGATGTAGGTCATTTGACTGAACCACTTTAAAATCGGCGTAATCTCCGGTTTGCGTTTATGTTTATGCATTTATCTTTCTGCAAACCTTTACTTTGCTAAGTTCACTACCCTTATCTTATTACGTACGCTTTCAACGCAATTGAAACGGTTTCAAACAAAAACGTTGCTTTTATCGTACGAAAGATTTTCTAAAACCGAAGTTTTAATCCGCTACACTAATTCACCCCCCCCCCTCTTAGTGCTACTCCGATCCTAACAATTGGTATCAGAGCCACGTTTTTCTACCTTGGTTTAACACCCAAATAGAAATGGCTCTTTACGGCTTTCAAGAGGGTCACTCTCTCATTTGTCCTCCCTTTTTCAATGGGACGGATTACACTTATTGGAAAACTCGAATGAGAGTTTTCTTACTTTCTTTGGATTTGAATTTATGGCACATAGTCGAAAATGGATTTGAAATGTCTTCTCTTCCAATGAACCAATGGAATGATTTGGAGAAGAAGATGTTTTCTTTAAATGCAAAGGCTATGAATGCCTTATTTTGCGCTTTGGACAAAAATGAGTTCAATCGGGTTTCTTTATGCGAAACGGCTTTCGACATATGGCACACTCTTGAAATCACACACGAAGGCACTTCTAGAGTTAAAGATTCGAAAATCAAAATTTTAATGCATGATTTCGAGCTTTTTCAAATGAAGCCGAGTGAAACCATTGTTGACATGTACACCCGTTTCACGGATGTCGTCAATGGTTTACAAGCTCTTGGCAAATGTTTCTCGAATTTTGAACTTGTTAGTAAAGTTTTACGATCACTTTCTAAAGCTTGGGAATCAAAAGTAACGGCAATACAAGAAACAAAAGATTTAAATATTTTTCCACTTGAAGAACTTATCGGCTCATTAATGACAATAGAAATGGTGCGCAATGCACATGATGAACACAATGAACACTTGAACCACCTTCCAAAGAACAGGAAGGATTTGGAACCTCGGACAAATGAATACCACAAGAAAACATAAAGCAAGGATACCGGAGTCGAGCTCGATGGACGTTTAAGAGACCGAAGAATCATCGGAGATGCTGCCGGAACCATCCGAGAAGAAATCGGGAACGTGTCGGAAGTTCGCCGAAGAAATCGTCGGAGGCTCGCGGAGATCACCAAGAAGGCTCGGCTACTCGTTAAAGTCATCACAAAGATTGGGAGCTTCAGGGAGTCCGTCGGAAGAAGTTCGTCGGAAAGCTCGCCGGAACAAGACTCGACGTTCGCGGTTAAAAAAACTTGCTTAGGATGTTTTTTTTGTGTTATGTAGTTCACCTATAATTAGGATTAGGATTAAGAGATAATCCTATATCCTGGTTAGGGGCCAATTGGGCCCAAAGTCAGATTTGGTTTGGGCTAAAATTAAGCCAAACCAATAAATCGGAAAGCCAGGCGGTGGCACCGCCTGGCTGGGCGGTGAAACCGCCCAGCACCCGAGTGCTAGGCGGTGACACCTCCTTGGCTGGGCGGTTGCACCGTCCAGCACCCGAGCGCTGGGCGGTGGCACCGCCTGGCTGGGCGGTGGAACCTCCAGCACCGGGAACCCTAAGAGAATTCAAATTTTGAAACCCAAAATTTGAATCCTCTTGAGGCCTATAAATACCCCTCAAATCTCAGCTGAGGTTACAACTTTTGAGAAGCATTTTGATTGAGAGAAAAGTCTTAGAAAGTCTTAGCAAGTCTTGTTTTCAATTTGCTAGAGAGTTCTCCTCCTTCTTTCTTATTGAAAATTTGTAAGAGGTTGAGCTGCTTGTAAAAGGTTGTAAGAGGGGTGTTTACCCTTCCATTTCAAGAGACTTGCTAGTGGAAGGTGGGAGCCTCATCGAAGAGGGGCCTCGCAAGTGGAGTAGGTCATTTGACCGAACCACTCTAAAAATCGGCGTAATCTCTGGTTTGTTTTTTATTATTGTCATTTACATTACTGCAAATCTTCTTACTGCTTTAGTTCCTTATTACTCTTGCTGCGCAACTTTAAGAACACGCCTTCAAGTTAAATTTCTCAAGTTTCGTTTTTAACGTACGAAAGATTTTGTTAAAATCGAAGTTTTAATCCGCTGCACTAATTCACCCCCCCCCTCTTAGTGCCGCTCCGATCCTAACACGAACATGGATATGATACCTTATGCCTCAGCGATAGGGTCTATCATGTATGTCATGCTATGTACTAGGCTTGATATAGTGCATGCTCTAAGTGTCACGAGCAAGTATCAAGTGGAACCAAGCTTGGGGCACTGGAAAGTAGTAAAGTGTATCCTTAAATACTTGAGAAGGACTAAGGATCTTTTACTAGTATATGGAGGTAGTAGCCAAAAGGTTGAAGGCTACACAGACTCGAGTTTTTAGTCTGACGTCGATGATAGCAAGTCAAATTCGGCGTATGTGTACACCTTGAATGGAGGAGCAGTGTGCTGGAAGAGTTCCAAGCAAGATACTACTGTTGGCTCGACCACAAAGGCGGAGTACATTGCTGCATCATGTTGAATCTTGGATTTTGATGATGACGTCAATTGTCATTTGTTATCTGTTAGGATCAAGAGCACTAAGAGGGGGGGGGGGGTGAATTAGTGCAGTGGAAAACTTTCGACGATTAAAATCGCGTTCATACGATAAGAGCGATTTCGATAGAAAATCCGATTCGTAAATCACTTTAACTTGTAATCAAGCAAGATGCAGTTAAAGCAAGTCTATAAAGGTAGTTTGCAGTTGTGATGTAAATTAGAATGTAAGCGTAAACTGAAATATGATGTTCTTATGATAAAACTGATTTACGTCGAAATGCCGATTCGGAAAATACTGAACTTGAAACACGATTGTAAATGCGCAGGAGGCAGTAAGCTATTGAGAAAGTTTACAGTAAAGATAAAATGCTCAAAGTAAATGCAAACCGAGATTTAGAGTGGTTCGATCAATCTTGACCTACATCCACTTTTGGCTTCCTCCACCGATGAGGTCACCAACGTCTACTAGAGGCCTTCCTTCAATAGGCGAAGGCCAACCATCCTTTTACAGTTTCACTCCTTTTGACGGGCTTAGGAGACAACCCTTACAGAATTTTCTTTCCTCTCTTGACAGATCAAAACTTGGAAGAAAAGAGGAAGGAGAACTTTTAACTCATACAACACTTTTTGAGCTCTCAAAAACACAGAGTAAGATCAGGATTTCGGTGGTTTTTGGCTACTCTGTCATTGCTGAAAGGGTGGGGTATTTATAGGCCCCAACCCAGTTTGAATTCCGAGCTCAAAACTATCAATTCCCGGAATTCTAGGGTCTGACGGTTGCACCGCTTGACTGGGGCGGTTGCACCGCCTGGCAGAGCTCGAAGACTGAGCCTCTGGGTGGTGCCACCTCCTGTCAGGGGCGGTTGCACTGCCCAGCCAGGGCTCGGAGACTGAGCCCTAGGTGGTGCCACCACCGACCTAGGCGGTGCCACCTCTGGCTAAGTAATCTGGGTCCGAATGGGCTGATCCATTCGGCCCAATTTGGGTCTTTCAAGGGCCCAATTGCCCCAATATTAAGTTAATGGGATTACCTCTTATTTCTAACTTAATCATCATGCTAACTACGAATTTCTTAAGGCATTTACTGTAACTTGCTCTGGTGCGTCAATCGCTTCTTCCGGCGAACTTCCGGCGAACATCCGATGAACCTTCGGCGATGCTCCGGCGGACTTCCGGCAAACTCCTGGACTTGCGACGATCCACTTGGCGAGTTCCAACGAGCTTCTTTGGCAAGCTCTTGGACTTCTCAGATTTATTCTCGCTGAACCTCCGACGACCGTCCGGACTTCCGTCGAACTCTCGAACCCCCAACGTGATCATAGTCTTGACTCCAACGTAACTTCTGCTGCATGTCTTACTTTCATCGTAGTTAATCCTGCACACTTATCTCAACATATGGATTAGATAACAAATGACAATTGACGTCATCATCAAAATCTGAGATTCAACAATCTTCCCCTTTTTGATGATGACAATCAATTGATAATGGAGTTAACTTTAACTCCCCCTATCTATGTGCCATAATTGAGATAAATCATTCTTGAATTCAAAGCCTTTGAATTCAAGAGACATATTGATAAGTTAAACTCATTTAACCTTATCAATACTCCCATCATGATTCCCATCATGATGTATCTCTCTGAAAATAATGTATGATGTCAAGACTCGACATCCATTTTCAAATTTCAAATGTGAATTATGGTAATGATAGCAATTCATCATATGGTAAGATATCAACATGTAAAATTTCGAAGTAAGATTTTGATATCTTAACACGATGCACATATTTCAAGTATTTTAGCAATCATAGCATTTCATTACATAGTAAGATATCAATACGTAGGACTACGATGCAAGTTCTTGATATCTTAACCTGATGCAAACATGGCATATTGCTAATATAGTAATCATAGTTATCATTAATTCATATTTTTTCGATGATGCAAGCATGGCATAGCATCAATACACATATATCTGCTTCTTTCAATATAATATAGCATTTATAGCATCAATTCATATATTTCTCTCCCTTTGTCATCAATAAAAAGGAGAACGATATAAACAACTTTTAAATATACGTGCGATGCCATAAGTAGGTTCATGTCATTTATCTACATAGAGTGATAGGATACAAACATCTCAAGAAGAATATGACATGAAGTGAAAACTTCTTCCTTTTCATTTGTTATTATCTTTTTGCATGAAGGAGGAAAGCCAATTGTGTAGTTCAAATCGATAGGATATTAAGGCATGCTTTACAAGGATCAGGATATTTATGTGAATCAAATCCTTGCACATAAAAATATCTTCCTTTTATAAGAAGGAATCATCAAATCTATTTCTCAAGGAGAATATTTTTCACATGATAAGTCTAAAAGATATGCATTCGCTATATGATTCTATTTGTCAAAAATCAATGATGTGAATCAAACTATAAGTGACATATGTTTATTAAGTCCGAAAGAGAATAATGTATTCATGAAATCCGATTGGAACTGAAATGTTAATTGAACACTTTCATACAACCAGAGAAGACTATAATCATGAAGACATGCTCATTGTTATGGAAATTTTTGTATTAATTTTTAGCATGTAATGGCAATTAAGTGATTTGATCATTCAATCAATAAAGTCCGAAATTTTTTTTTTAACAAATTTATGCATTCGGATGCATCAACATCATGGCAATACATCAATATCATGGTAATATTTAACATTATGGTAATGTCTTATCAATTTCATGACTATGTTACTTTCTCATATCATATTTACCAAGACATGATGTTTTCGAAGTAGGCATTATAGAAACATTTAATTTTAACATGAAATGAGACAATGAGTAACGCGATTGAGCATATTCTAATTAATACATTAGGTAACCATATCAGCGATCAGTAGTCATCAAGGCATTGTGATCAAGGTGAGTAATATAAAGAGCTTACAACAACGTAATTGTTACAACAAGAGGTTATTGTGTCCACATATACAAGCTTATTCAGGAGGTGAAAAATTAAAGTGCCTGAATAAAGAGTCAAATTGTCGATGAATTTACTGCAATTCAGATAGGATTTGATCTTGTCAAAGTTCAAGCCAATCTTGTCTTTGTTCAAATCGGTCCATTCGAATTCCAATGTCTTCGATAGATGATGCAGGAGCTTGCCCAAATGGATGTGTTTCCTCAAAGGGACAGATCGGAGGAGATTGAGTACCCCTAAAGACTGATGTTTCGGGTTTTGGTTCTGGTTGAGGGGGATCGGTTCTTCTAGGCATTCTAACCCAATTACCGTTTCTATAAACACATCTCAATCGGTGAAGTAGATTTTTGTTTATTATGCTAAACCTATCTACTTTCATCACTTCTTCATCGGGTGGTATTGGAATATCGTAGGCTTTAAGTATTCTAGTGATTATACCACCATATGGAAGCATCATGTCTCTCTTAGATAGTTCTATCATGTTTTGTTGTATAAGGTATCCAAAACAGATGTTATGTCTTTTCATGATCCAATACATGGTTCCTAATTCTATTTGACTTACTTCATCATGATGGTATTGTTTAGGGAGAATGATGCTAGTTAGGATATGATGAAGTACTTTAGTATTTAGTGATAGTAGATGTTCACAGCTATTAGGAACTATCACTAGGTTGGGATTACCGAAAACTGTTCCTAAGGCTTCAACATATGTTGTCCCAACCGTTTCATTATCCCACGATCCTCAAAAATAAAGTCCTCTATTTTTTACGGGAATGCCTATCATGTCGTAAATGAATTTATCCGTAATGGAGATGTGTTGTCCTAAGAGATAGGTAGACATTCTTTCTTCTTCATCTACTTGTAGATTGTTGTAAAATAGTCTAACAAGTCTTGGATAGATGGGTTCACTAATTTATAAAATAGGGAGTAGATCTAGGTTTGTAAACCATTGGATTGTCTCCAAGTCTCTTAGTTCATCTAATTCTACATGTTTTCCCTTATTGACATTTCTAAATTCGAAAGAGGAAAATTTTTCAGCATGATATTTTGAATCGAAAAGGGTAAGATCAAAGTCTTCCACTAATCTCCTCTTCCCTTTGTCCCTTGAGGATCTTCTAGAGCCCATAACTACTGTTATTTAAGAGGATAGTAATGAGCAAGAGTAAATGAATCAAAAATAGAATTTAGAGGTTTCTTAGAGAATACCTTAAGTGAAATCTTCAAGAGAAGGAGAGTTTGTTGATCTTTTGCTTTGAAATGAGGAATATTTGGGATGCTAAGAGGGGAGAAATGGAGGTGGAGAAGCTTTGGAAGAGTAAAGAGGGTAAGGGAGTGAGTTGGGGTCGGTTCCACCGCCGGCCCTAGCTTGGTTTAAAAGGGGGCAGGATTGCGGGCGATTGCACCGCTGGCTAGGGCGGTGCAACCACTTGCAATAAGTGATAGCCGGAGGTGCTACCCCCAACTGGGGCGGTGCCACCGCCTGCAGGCGGTGAGCACTCGTTTTGATTGCTGTATGATCTGATTTGAATGTTTTTGACTTGAGAAGAATTTTTTATTTGGAGCAATCAACTTTACTTACGTAATTACGTAAGAATTTTCAAGATTAGAAATTTTGCATGATCAAAATAGATCTAGTGACGTGCATACTCTACTTCAAATGTCGTACGCATGTTTATGACAGATTATCCAAGTTGGTAAACTTTGCAAGTCCATGACAAACTTTACTTGCAAGACGTAAGTTTATGATATAGTTGGATTCGAACAAGTCAATTTGATGGGTTCGGAAATCCAGAGGATATGTAAAGGGAGAATCATGGGTTTCTAATTCTGAGGGATCAGATAGGATTGTATTTGCATTGCTCTTGTAATTTTAATTTTCTAATCCTCTTTTTGTTATTTAGGCTAGGGAGTATTGCTTGTTCTTTTTGGATCTCGAGTTATTAATATCGAGTATCCAAAGAGCAGGATATTATTTCATGCTCCCAGCTTGGGATGGATTACGTCTCTACAAGATAGGATAATTTTTAGGTACCCATTTACTCTTGGGTACCTCAAAAACTGATCTACATCGTTTATCATGTTGCATAGAGTTTATCATGGTTCCTTTAGGAACCTAAATTAATTTGTTCGAACTAATTTTCTTGAATGGACAATAATGAGTTTTGTGTCCATGTTTGCAACAAAAGTTGCATTTGCTTTGGTGTCGAACATGTAGGATGGGGCCTTTTATGTGTTAGGATCGGAGCGGCACTAAGAGGGGGGGGTGAATTAGTGCAGCGGATTAAAACTTCGGTTTTAGAAAAATCTTTCGTACGATAAGAACGGAACTTGAAAAGTTTAACTTGAAAGCGTATTCTTAAAGTTGCGCAACAAGGGTAATAAGAAACTAAAGCAGTAAGAAGGTATGCAGTAATGTAAATGACAATAATAAAATGCAAACCAGGGATTACGTCGATTTTAGAGTGGTTCGGTCAAATGACCTACATCCACTTGCGAGGCCCCTCTTCGATGAGGCTCCCACCTTCCACTAGCAAGTCTCTTGAAATGGAAGGGTAAACACCCCTCTTACAACCTTTTACAAGCAGCTCAACCTCTTACAAATTTTCAATAAGAAAGAAAGAGAAGAACTCTCTAGCAAATTGAAAACAAGACTTGCTAAGACTTTCTAAGACTTTTCTCTCAATCAAAGTGCTTCTCAAAAGTTGTAATCTCAGCTAAGATTTGAGGGGTATTTATAGGCCTCAAGAGGATTCAAATTTGGGCTCCAAAATTTGAATTCTCTTAGGGTTTCCGATGCTGGCGGTGCCACCACCCAGCCAAGCGGTGCCACCGCCCAGCGCTCGGGTGCTGGACAGTGCAACCGCCCAGCCAAGGAGGTGTCACCGCCCAGCCAAGCGGTGCCACCGCCTGGCTCTCCGATTCAATGGTTTGGCTTAATTTTAGCCCAAACCAAATCTGACTTTGGGCCCAGTTGGCCCCTAACCAGGATATAGGATTATCTCTTAATCCTAATCCTAATTACAAGTGAACTACATAACACAAAAACATCCTAAGCATGTTTTCAACCGCGAACGTCGAGTCTTGTTCCGGCGAGCTTTCCGACGAATTCCTTCCGACGGACTCCCTGCAAGCTCCCAATCTTTGTGATGACTTTAACGAGTAGCCGAGCCTTCTCGGTGATCTCCGCGAGCCTCCGATGATTTCTTCGGGGAACTTCCGACACGTTCCCGATTTCTTCTCGGTTGGTTCCGGCAACATCTCCGATGATTCTTCGGTCTCTTAAACGTCCATCGAGCTCGACTCCGGTATCCTTGCTTTATGTTTTCTGGTTATCGTAGTTAATCCTGCACACTTAACTCAATAATATGGATTAGATCAATTAACCCACCAATTGATTATATCATCAAAATCCGAGATTCAACAATCTCCCCCTTTTTGATGATGATAATCAATTGATGACAGAGTTAAACATAACTCCCCCTATCTATATGCCATATTATGAGAAGATAAAAAACACTTGAATTCCATCCCATTGGATTCAAGCATAACCCGATAAGTTCTAATCGTAGAGCTTATCGTTATCCTTATTAAACAATAGTAAGTACGAAACTTCGATGAAAATCATAAGTTAAATGATAAGGGACGAATTTTGCTATGACAGAAGATAAAGATTTTCAATATAAATTTCATGATATCAATCTTGTGATATTTTCAAGGATTTGCAAGGCATATAAGACATTCATATCACACAAGTTTTTGTAATTCATATAAGTCATGCTATGGTTATGGTGTAAGTCATCACTTAGTCATCACTTCTCCCCCTTTGTCATCAACAAAAAGAGACAAGCCAGCTAATTGATGATCATAGAAAAAGGTTTAGCATTTAACAAAGTTCATCATTCAAATTTGCCAGAAATAGTTTATCCAAAAGACATCATCATTTATGCAGATTAAAACAGTAGTTATCTAAAAGGAAAGATCAGTTATCGTTCAATCGATGACAAACTTGAACTTGTTGTTAAAAGCAAACAAAACAGAATAAAAAGATACATCAATTTAATCCTTAGGAGGTAATCCACAGTGCTGATACATGATATCTATTTTTTCATTCATCTGTCGTAGTGTCTTCAAAATTTCAACTTGTTGATTCTGAATTTGTTCTTGCTGTGATTTGATCTGAGATAGCTCCGCCATAAAGATATCTTCAGAGGAGGAAATATGAGCTGAAGGTGCTGCGCCAAAGGAACTAGGAGGAGGAGATTCATTTCCCATAAGAATTGGTGTTTCGGGGTGTTCTATTGGTGGAGGAATTGGATCAGTCCTTCTAGGCTGCCTAACCCATATGCCATTGCTAAAAGTGCACCTAAGTCTTTTCAGTAGGTTTTTATTTATTATGTTATATCGATCATTTTGAATAGATTCTTCATCGGGTGGGATGCAAATGTCATAGGCATAAAGAAATCTAGTGATTAACCTCCCATATGGCAATATAGTATCTTTAGCCATAATACCCTGCATGTGTTGCCGAATTGAGTACCCAAAACAATTATGCTGACCGGTCATAATCCAATACATGGTACTCATCTCTATTTGACTTATTTCGTCAAGATGAAATTGTTTTGGGAATATGATGCTTGTGATAATGTGATGAAGAATTTTAGAGTTGAAAGGCAGTAAGTGTTCACAGCTCTTAGGTAGGAAGTCAAGGTTTAGATTTGCAAAAATTGTTTCTACGGCTTCGGTATAGGTTGCTCCTATTGTTTTGATGTCCCATTTTCCTTTAAAATAGCATCCCCTATCTTTTTCAGTTATGCCAATTAGCTCACAAATGGTACTGTCAAATATTCTAATGGGTGTTCCTAGAAGGTAAGTGCTTAGGCTATCATTGTCTTCATATAGGTTGGCATAGAACAATCTCACTAACCGTGGATAGATTGGTTCCTCTATTTGTAGTAGAGGTAGAGCTTCTAGGTGCGCAAACCACCTAATGGGATCTAAGTCCTCTAGTTCATCCAGATCAACGTATTTTCCTTTATGGACACATCGTGTTTCAAATTTTGGAAAGCTAAGGGCTACCTCTTTTGATCTAAAAAGGTCATGGTTATATGAATCTCCTTCAATCCTTTTTCCTTTTGATCTTTTAGGAGCCATTTTCTAGACAAGATGATGATGAAATTGTAAAAAATAAGCAAGAGAAAGAGAAAAGAAAAGAGGGATTTCAAGTGTTACCTTGTGGAGATTATGTTGAGAGATGGAAAGCTTGGACCACCAAGAATCCTTCTCCAATGCTTCTAAGAGTTAGAATGAGGGTTAGAGGGAATGGGAGAGGGTTTTTTGAGAGGTTTTTCTTCGGGTTGGGGGCGGTGTCACCGCCGGCCCTAACCCCTCGGGTTAAAAGGGTCGCTCGGTCGGTGTCACCGCCAAACCGGTCGGTGTCACCGCCGGATCTGGCGGTGCCACCGCTGGCATCCCGCGGAGGAAAGAAAAAAAATTTTTCTTCCTCCCTTTTGTTTAGCTTCTTCCCTCAAGATCATAAGTTATACTTTAATGGATCATTTTGAATTGAAGAAGAAGAAAGAAATCAAATCCACAAAAGAAAGGAAAAGGACGAGTCATTTTTCGTGAAGCTCATTTTAGGGACAATTTAACATGCCTAATTCCCTTCTAATGAATTCAAATTGATCTTCATTCAAAGCTTTTGTAAA
Source organism: Musa acuminata AAA Group (assembly GCF_036884655.1). Taxonomy (NCBI): domain Eukaryota; kingdom Viridiplantae; phylum Streptophyta; class Magnoliopsida; order Zingiberales; family Musaceae; genus Musa; species Musa acuminata. The sequence goes on along the minus strand of NC_088332.1, from coordinate 32,178,369 downwards.
TATATCTGCTAATTGATGCTTTGTGTCAATGAATTATAGAACAACATCATTGTTAAGGACATGATCGCGTATGAAATGATGCCTAACGTCGATGTGCTTAGTTCTAGAGTGCAGAATTAGATTTTTAGTAAAACATATGGCACTAGTATTATCACATTTTATGGGAATATTTTTAAAGTGAATTCCATAGTCTTCTAATGTATTCTTCATCCAAATGACTTGTGCACAACATGCACTTGCAGCAATGTATTCGGCTTCCGCCGTAGATAGTGCAACTGAATTTTGTTTCTTGGAAGTCCAAGAAAAAAGTGCATGTCCTAAAAATTGGCATGTTCCGGATGTACTTTTTCTATCTATCTTGCATCCGCCAAAATCGGCATCTGCATAAGCTACTAGATCGAATTTTTCAGATTTTGGATACCACAATCCTAAATTTGGAGTTCCTTTAAGATACCTAAATATTCTTTTAACACTCTTCAGATGAGACAATTTAGGATTAGATTGAAATCTAGCGTAAAGTCCGACACTAAACATAATATCTGGTCTAGTCGTGGTGAGGTAGAGTAGACTACCTATCATTCCCCTATATGTTTTTTGATCGAAATTTTCACTATTTTCATCCATATCTAACTTAGTCGCAGTACTCATAGGGGTGTTTATTGCTTTTGAATTATCCATGTTAAAACGTTTTAACAATTCTAATGTATATTTGGATTGGTTAAGAAATATACCATCACTAAGTTGTTTGATTTGTAATCCTAAAAAGAAAGTTAATTCACCCATTAAACTCATTTCAAATTCATGACTCAAACATTTGGCAAATGATTCACATAGTGATTCATCCGAAGAGCCAAAAATAATATCGTCAACATAAATTTGCACAATAAGAAAATTATTTTCAAAATATTTAATAAACAATGTAGTATCAACCTTGCCTTTGGTAAAATTATTTAAAATAAGAAAGGAACTAAGCCTTTCATACCAAGCTCTAGGAGCTTGTTTCAAGCCATAGAGAGCTTTAGTCAATTTGAATACATGATTAGAAAGAAGAGAATTTTCAAATCCGGGAGGTTGTTCGACATACACTTCTTCGGAAATAAAACCATTCAAGAAAGCACTTTTGACATCCATTTGAAATAGTTTAAAATTATTACTACTAGCATAGGCAAGGTGCATCCTTATGGCTTCTAATCGAGCCATGGGAGCGAAGGTTTCTTCGTAATCGATATCTTCTTCTTGGTTGAAACCTTTGGCCACTAATCTAGCCTTGTTTCTAACCACGATACCATTTTCGTCTTGCTTGTTTCTAAAGACCCACTTAGTACCTATGACTGAGTGGTCACTTGGTCTAGGAACAAGCTTCCATACCTCATTCCTCTCAAATTGGTTCAATTCTTCTTGCATTGCAATGACCCAAAAATCATCTTTTAAGGCTTCGTCAATGCATTTAGGTTCAATTTGAGAAAGGAAAGCGGCGTTAGCACAAAAATTCTTGAAAGAAGAACGAGTTTGAACCCCTTTTGTTGTATCTCCTATAATTAGCTCCTTTGGATGAGCATCTACATACTTTCATTCTTTGGGTAAAGAAATTTCGGAAGAAGATGCATTCAAATGGCTATTTTGAGGAGGGGGTTCGTTTAAATTCAGATTATCAAAACCAAGATCATCATCAAAATTATTTTTCTTTAAATCAGAAATTTCATTAAAAACTACATGAATAGACTCTTCTATTACTAAGGTCCTTTTGTTAAAGACACGAAAGGCCTTAGAAACGGAGGAGTAACCAAGAAAAATGCCTTCATCGGATTTAGCATCAAATTTACCTAGGGCATCCTTTTCATTTAAAATGAAGCATTTACAACCAAAAACTTTAAAATAAGAAATGTTTGGTTTTTTATTATTCCATAATTCATAGGGAGTTTTTGATAGAGATGGTCTTATTAGGACTCTATTCATGATGTAACAAGCCGTATTTACGGCTTCGGCCCAAAAATATTTGGGTAAACTATGTTCATTTAACATAGTTCTTGCCATTTCTTGTAGGTTTCTATTTTTCCTTTCAACTACTCCATTTTGTTGAGGATTTCTTGGAGTTGAGAAGTTGTGATTGTACCCATTAACTTCACAAAAATTTTGAAAGTCACGGTTTTGGAATTCACCACCATGATCACTCCGAATTGATGAAATCATGAAGCCTTTTTCGTTTTGAGTGAGTTTACAAAATTTAGAGAAACACTTGAAGCAATCACTTTTGTGAGCTAAGAAATAGGTCCAAGTGTATCTAGAGTAGTCATCCACAATCACAAAAGCATATTTGCTTCCACCTAGACTTGTTGTATCAATTGGTCCAAATAAGTCCAAATGGATCAATTGTAATGGTCTAGTGGTGCTAATTTGATTTTTTGGTTTGAAGCTTGTTTTTATTTGTTTGCCTAGTTGACATGCATCGCATACCTTATCCTTAATAAACTTCATATTCGGAATCCCTCGTACTAGTTCTTAAGATGAGATTTTAGATATTGTTTTCATGCTTGCATGACCTAATCTCCTATGCCAAAGCCAAGCATCATCATTTATGGCGGAGAAACACATTTCATTACTTAGTTCATCAAGATTGATGGTATAGACATTATTTTGTTTTAAAGCAATCATAGTCATGTTATGATTTGGATTTTCAATAATGCACATATTTGATTCAAATCTAACGATATAACCTTTATCGCATAGTTGACTAATACTCAAGAGATTATGTTTCAATCCATCAACTGGTAAAACATCATCAATGGAAAGACTAAATTTGTTACCAATAGTTCCCTTGCCAATGATTTTGCCTTTGTTGTTGTCTCCGAAGGTGACGTACCCTTCTTCTTTGCTAGTGAGCATAGAGAAATGAGATGGATCTCCAGTCATATGTCTTGAGCATCCACTATCGAGATACCATCTCTTGCTCCTAGCTTGTGGGTTTGTCTACAAAAGAGGATGATTTTTAGGTACCTATTTGATTTTGGGTGCCTCAAAAATTGACCCACTAACCTTGTTATTTATTTTTAAATCCTTTATAGTTCCTTTAGGAACCCATATTAATTTTTGTGAACTAATTTTCCTAAATGGACATTTGTAGGCAATATGTCCGGATTTGCAACAGAAGTTGCATTTCATATAAGAGGAAACATGTAATGTAGGTCCTTTTATGTAAGTGGTAGGATTTTGATGTAATCCTTTTACAAATCCAATTCCATTTCTATTTGAGATGTGACCCTTGTGTGCAAGGATCATATCTAATCCTTTGCTATCAACCTTAAACTTGTTTAAGGTTTCCTTAAGAAGCAAATTTTCGTTTTTTATTGCTTCTAAATGCTCACACTTAGAGCATGGAGAAGTTTGAAGACTATCAAACTTATCTTGTAGCAAAGCATGCTCTTTCTTTAAGATACTTAACTTCTTGCTAACAGTTCTACATTCATCAAATAATTCATGAAAAGCGATAGAGAGTTCTTCAAAAGATAAATCTTCATTAAGTAAATCACATACCTCTTCTCCTAAAGCCATTAGCGCGTAATGAGCAACTTGCTCGGTGTTGGACTCCTCTTCTTCGGACGCGCTTGAATCATCCCATGTTGCCTTGAGCGCCTTCTTCTTTGATGTCCTCTTTTTGGCTTGAGGACAATCGTTCTTGTAGTGTCCCGGTTTTTTGCATTCATAGCAAATCACTTGGTCCTTCTTTTGTTCAAATTTATTTTTTATATTATTTTTAAATTTGTTCTTTCTTAAATATTTTTTAAATTTTTGAGTCAAAAGTGCAATGTCATTGTCACTGTCCTCATCACTTGATGTTCCTTTAAAGTGGTCTTCTTGTGATTTGAGTGCCATATCCTTCCTGTTCTTTGGAAGGGGGTTCTCGAGCTCGTCATGAGCTTGACATGTCATTTCGTAGGTCATTAGAGACCCAATGAGTTCTTCAAGAGGGAATGCTTTAAGGTCTTTGGCCTCTTGAATGGCCGTAACTTTTGGATCCCAACTTTTAGGGAGGGATCTTAAGATTTTAGTTACTAGTTCAAAGTTAGTAAAATCTTTACCAAGAGCTTTGAGTCTATTGATGACATCCGTAAACCGGGTGTACATGTCTCCGATGGACTCACTTGGTTTCATTCGGAAAAGTTCGTAAGAGTGCACAAGGATGTTGATTTTGGACTCTTTCACTCGGCTAGTGCCTTCATGAGTGACCTCAAGAGTTCTCCAAATATCAAAAGCTGAATCACACATTGAAACACGATTAAATTCGTTTTTGTCTAATGCACAAAACAAGGCATTCATAGCCTTTGCATTTAAAGCAAAAACCTTCTTCTCCGATTCATTCCATTCGCTCATCGGAAGAGAAGATTTTTGAAATCCATTCTCGACAATAGACCAAAGCTCAAAGTCCATAGAAATGAGGAAGATCCTCATGCGAGTCTTCCAATATGTGTAATCCGACCCATTAAACAAAGGTGGTCGTGCAATAGAATGTCCCTCTTGCATGCCGGAGTAAGCCATCTCTCTTGGGTATTAAACCAAATATGAGAGATAACCTTGCTCTGATACCACTTGTTAGGATCGGAGCGGCACTAAGAGGGGGGGGGTGAATTAGTGCAGCGGATTAAAACTTCGGTTTTAGAAAAATCTTTCGTACGATAAGAACGGAACTTGAAAAGTTTAACTTGAAAGCGTATTCTTAAAGTTGCGCAGCAAGGGTAATAAGAAACTAAAGCAGTAAGATGGTATGCAGTAATGTAAATGACAATAATAAAATGCAAACCAGGGATTACGCCGATTTTAGAGTGGTTCGGTCAAATGACCTACATCCACTTGCGAGGCCCCTCTTCGATAAGGCTCCCATCTTCCACTAGCAAGTCTCTTGAAATGGAAGGCTAAACACCCCTCTTACAACCTTTTACAAGCAGCTCAACCTCTTACAAATTTTCAATAAGAAAGAAGGAGGAGAACTCTCTAGCAAATTGAAAACAAGACTTGCTAAGACTTTCTAAGACTTTTCTCTCAATCAAAGTGCTTCTCAAAAGTTGTAATCTCAGCTGAGATTTGAGGGGTATTTATAGGCCTCAAGAGGATTCAAATTTGGGCTCCAAAATTTGAATTCTCTTATGGTTTCCGATGCTGGAGGTGCCACCGCCCAGCCAAGCGGTGCCACCGCCCAGCGCTCGGGTGCTGGACGGTGCAACCGCCCAGCCAAGGAGGTGTCACCGCCCAGCTCTCGGGTGCTGGGCGGTTCCACAGCCCAGCCAGGCGGTGCCACCGCCTAGCTCTCCGATTCATTGGTTTGGCTTAATTTTAGCCCAAACCAAATCTGACTTTAGGCCTAGTTGGCCCCTAACCAGGATATAGGATTATCTCTTAATCCTAATCCTAATTACAAGTGAACTACATAACACAAAAACATCCTAAGCAAGTTTTCAACCGCGAACGTCGAGTCTTGTTCCGGTGAGCTTTCCGACGAATTCCTTCCGACGGACTCCTTGCAAGCTCCCAATCTTTGTGATGACTTTAACGAGTAGCCGAGCCTTCTCGGTGATCTCCGCGAGCCTCCGACGATTTCTTCGGGGAACTTCCGACACGTTCCCGATTTCTTCTCAGTTGGTTCCGGCAGCATCTCCGATGATTCTTTGGTCTCTTAAACGTCCATCGAGCTCGACTCCGGTATCCTTGCTTTATGTTTTCTGGTTATCGTAGTTAATCCTGCACACTTAACTCAATAATATGGATTAGATCAATTAACCCACCAATTGATTATATCATCAAAATCCGAGATTCAACATTATGAAGGTGGTTGGATTTTGGTGAGGATTTCTCACAAATCCGATTCCACTTCTTTTGGGAACCCTTGTTTATAAGGATCATGTTCAAAGACTTGCTACCAACCTCGAATTTCTTCAAGGTGTCCTTAAGTAGCAAGTTTTCCTTTTAGATAGTTTTTATATCATGGCATTTTATACAAGAACCTAAACTATCATGATATTCAGTTTTTAACTTTTCAAAATTACAAGTAAGACTATCATGCTCCTTTTTTAGCAATTTGTATTTTCTACTAATAATCTTACATTCATCAAATAAGTCATGGAAGGCATTTAATAACTCATCAGATGATAAATCTGCATCAATTAAATTTGTTACCTCCTCTCCGATGGCTATTAAGGCGTAATGAGCAACTTGCTCGGTGTTGGACTCCTCTTCTTCGGACGCACTCGAGTCATCCCACGTTGCTTTGAGCGCCTTCTTCTTTGATGTTCTCTTCTTGGCTTGGGGACAATTACTTTTGTAGTGTCCCGGCTTTTTGCACTCGTAGCAAATAACTTGGTCCTTTTTGGGTTCAAGTTTATTTTTTGTGTCATTTTTAAACTTGTTTCTCTTAATGAATTTTTTGAATTTTCTTGTTAAAAGTGCCAAGTCATCTTCACAGTCCTCATCACTTGAGTTTTCTCTCAAGTAGTCATCTAAAGTTCTAAGTGTCATATCCTTCCTGTTCTTTGGAAGGATGTCTTCTTACTCTCCATGAGCCTTGCATGTCATTTCATAGATCATTAATGACCTGATTAGTTCTTCAAGAGAGAAGTTGTTTAAATCTTTAGCCTCTTGAATAGTAGTGACTTTAGGGTTCCAACTCTTAGGAAGGGATCTTAGAATCTTATTTACTAGCTCAAAATCTGAAAAACTTTTGTCGAGTCCTTTTAGACCATTGACGGCATCCGTGAAACGGGTGTACATGTCGCCAATAGTCTCGCTCGGTTTTATTTGGAAAAGTTCAAAAGAATGAATCAAAAGATTGATTTTTGACTCTTTCACTCTACATGTGCCTTCGTGAGTCACTTCGAGTGTATGCCAAATACCAAACGCGGTTTCACAAACTAAAACACGATTAAACTCATTTTTATCAAGCGCACAAAATAAGGCATTCATAGCCTTTGCATTAAGAGCGAAAGTCTTCTTCTCCAATTCATTCCAATCGATCATTGGAAGAGAAGACTTCGAAAATCCATTTTTGACAATATTCCAAAGTTCAAAATCCATTGAAATAAGGAAGATCCTCATTTGGGTCTTCCAATAGGTGTAGTTCGCCCCATTGAACATGGGTGGACGTGTAATAGAATGGTCCTCTTGGTTTCCGACGTATGCCATCTCTCTTGGGTTTTAATCCGTTTGAGAGTTAACCCCACTCTGATACCAATTGTTAGGATCAAGAGCACTAAGGGGGGGGGCGGTGAATTATTGCAGCGGAAAACTTTCGACAATTAAAATCGCGTTCGTACGATAAGAGCGATTTCGATAGAAAATCCGATTCGTAAATCACTTAAACTTGTAATCAAGCAAGATGCAGTTAAAACAATTCTATGAAGGCAGTTTGCAGTTGTGATGGAAATTAGAATGTAAGCGTAAACTAAAATATGATGTTCGTACGATAAAACTGATTTACGTCTAAACGCCGATTCAGAAAATACTGAACTTGAAATACGATCGTAAATGCACAGAAGGTAGTAAGCTATTGAGGAGGTTTGCAGTAAAGATAATATGCTCAAAGTAAATGCAAAACGAGATTTAGAGTGGTTCGGTCAATCTTGACCTACATCCACTTCTGGCTTCTTCCACCGATGAGGTCACCGATGTCCACTAGAGGCCTTCCTTCAATAGGCGAAGGCCAACCACCCTTTTACAGTTTCACTCCTTTTGACAGGCTTAGGAGACAACCCTTATAGAATTTTCTTTCCTCTCTTGACAGATCAAAACTTAGAAGAAAAGAGGAAGGAGAACTTTTAACTCATACAACACTTTTTGAGCTCTCAAAAACACAGAGTAAGATCAGGATTTCGGTGATTTTTGGTTACTCTGTCATTGCTGAAAGGGTGGGGTATTTATAGGCCCCAACCCAGTTTGAATTCCGAGTTTAAAACTGTCAATTCCCAGAATTCCGGGGTCTGGCGGTTGCACCGCCTGGCAGAGCTCGAATACTGAGCCTCTGGGCGGTGCCACCTCCTGTCAGGGGCGGTTGTGTTGAATCTCGGATTTTGATGATGAAGTCAATTGTCATTTGTTATCTAATCTATATGTTGAGATAAGTGTGCAGGATTAACTATGAAGAAAGTAAGATATGCGGTAGGAGTTGCGCCGGAGTCAAGACAATGATCACATTGTGAGTTCGAGAGTTCGACGGAAGTTCGGACAGTCGTCGGAGGTTCTGCGGGAACGAATCTGAGAAGTCCATGAGCTTGCCAAAAGAAGCTCGTCGGAACTCGCCAAGTGGATCGTCGCAAGTCCAGGAGTTTACCGAAAGTCCATAGGAGCATCACCGAAGGTTCATCGGATGATCGACGGAAGTTCGCCGGAAGCTCGCCGGAAGAAGCGATCGACGCACCGGAGCAAGTTGCAGTAAATATCTTAGGAAAAATTGTAGTTAGCACAATGATTAAGTTGGAAATGGGAGGTGATCCTATTAACTTAATCTTGTGGCAATTGGGCCCCTGAAAAATCCAAATTGGGCCGAATGGATCAACCCATTTGGACCCTGATTTATGGCAAGCGGTTGTACCGCCCAAGCCAGGTGGTGGCACCGCCTGGGCTAAGTCTCCGAGCGAGACTGGGCAGTGCAACCGCCCCAGCCAGGAGGTGGCACCGCCTAGGCTCAGTCTCCGAGCGAGACTGGGCGGTGCAACCTCCCCTGACAGAGGTGGCACCGCTTGGGCTCGGTCTCCGAGCTCTTGATGAGCGGTGCAACCGCCTCAGTCAGGAGGTGGCACCGCCTGAGCTCGGTCTTCGAGCTCTGGTAGGAGGTGCAACCGCCCCTGACAGGAGGTGGCACCACCCAGAGGCTCAGTCTTCGAGCTCTACCAGGCGGTGCAACCAATCCAGTCAGGAGGTGCAACCGCCAGATCCCGGAATTTCGGGAATTGACAGTTTTGAGCTCCAAATTCAAATTGGGTTAGGGCCTATAAATACCCCACCCATTCAGCACTGAAAGGAAACAGAATATACACCGAAATCCTGATCTTGTTCTGTGATTTTTAGAGTTCAAAATTGTTGTAAAGGCCAAAAGTTCTTCTCCCTCTTTTCTTCCAAGTTCTGAGCTTTAAAGAGAGGAGAGAAAATTCTGTAAGGGTTGTCTCCTAAGCCCGTCAAAAGGAGTGAAATTGTAAAAGGGTGGTTGGCCTTCGCCTATTGAAGGAAGGCCTCTAGTTGACGTCGGTGACCTCGTCGGTGGAGGAAGCCAAAAGTGGAGTAGGTCAAGATTGACTGAACCACTCTAAATCTCGGTTTGCATTTACTTTGAGCATATTATCTTTACTGCAAACCTCCTCTAAAGCTTACTGCTTTCTGCATATATACGATCGGGTTTCAAGCTTCGCACTTTCCGAATTGGCGTTTAGACGTAAAACAGTTTCATCGTACGATCATCATATTTCTGTTTGCGTTTACGTTTTGATTTCTATCATAACTGCAAACTGTCTTTATATTCTTGCTTAAACTGCATCTCGCTTAATCAAGTGATTTACAAATCAGCATTTAGACGTAAATCAGTTTTTTTGTACGAATATCATATTTCAGTTTGCGCCTACTATCTGATTAGAATCATAACTACAAACTGCATTTATATCTTTGCTGCATCTCGCTTAAACAAAAGTTAAAGTGATTTACGAATTGGCTTTCTTACCAAAATCACTTTTAACGAACGAACGCAGTTTTTATTTTTTGTAGAAGGTTTTCGTAGAAGATGGCCATTATATTACATATCCACCCATGTTCAATGGGACGGACTGCACCTATTGGAAGACCCGAATGAGGATCTTTCTTATTTCTATGGATTTTGAACTTTGGAATCTTGTTGAAAATGGATTTTCGAAGTCTTCTCTTCCAATGATCGATTGGAATGAATTGGAGAAGAAGCCTTTCGCTCTTAATGCAAAGGCTATGAATGCCTTATTTTATGCGCTTGATAAAAACGAGTTCAACCGTGTTTCGATTTGTGAAACCGCATTTGATATTTGGCACACACTCGAAGTGACTCACGAAGGCACAAGTAGAGTGAAAGAGTCAAAAATCAATCTTTTGTTACATTCTTTCGAACTTTTCCGGATGAAACCGAGTGAGACTATTAGCGACATGTTTACCTATTTCACGGATGTTGTCAACGGTCTAAAAGGACTCGGAAAAAGTTTTTCGGATTTTGAGCTCGTAAATAAGATTCTAAGATCCCTTCCTAAGAGTTGGGATCCTAAAGTCACTGCTATTCAAGAGGCAAAAGATCTAAATAACTTCCCTCTTGAAGAACTAATCGGGTCATTAGTGACCTATGAGATGACTTGCAAAGCTCATGAAGAGGATATGGCACTTAGAACTTCAGAAGACTACTTGAGAGAAAACTCAAGTGATGAGGACTGCGATGATGACTTGGCACTTCTAACAAGAAAATTTAAAAAATTCATTAAAAGAAACAAGTTTAAGAATGACACAAAAAATAAACTTGAACCCAAGAAAGACCAAGTTATTTGCTATGAGTGCAAAAAGCCGGGACACTACAAGAGTGATTGTCCCCAAGTCAAAAAGAGAACATCAAAGAAGAAGGTGCTCAAAGCAACATGGGATGACTCGAGCGCGTCCGAAGAAGAGGAGTCCAACACCGAGCAAGTTGCTCATTACGCCTTAATGGCCATCGGAGAGGAGGTAACGAATTTAATAGATGCAGATTTATCATTTGATGAATTATTAAATGCCTTCCATGATTTATTTGATGAATGCAAGATTATTAGTAGAAAATATAAATTGCTAAAAAAGGAGCATGATAGTCTTACTTGTAATTTCGATAAGTTAAAAGTTGAATATCATGATAGTTTAGATTCATGCATAAAATGCCATGATCTAGAAACTCTCTAAAAGGAAAACTTGCTACTTAAGGACACCTTAAAGAAATTCGAGGTTAGTAGCAAGTCCTTGAACATGATCCTTGCAAACAAGGGTCACGTTCCCAAAAGAAGTGGAATCGGATTTGTGAGAAGTCCTCACCAAAATCCAACCACCTTCATAAAAGGCCACATCTTACATGTTCGACACTAAGACAAATGCAACTTTTGTTGCAAACTTGGACACAAAACGCATTATTGTCCATTCAAGAAAATTAGTCCAAACAAATTAATTTGGGTTCCTAAAGGAACCATGATAAATTCTATGCAACATGATAAAACAATGTAGATCTATTTTTGAGGCACCCAAAAGCAAACGGGTACCTAAAGATCATCCTTTCTTGTACAAACCTATATCATCGCAAGCTAGGAGCAAGAGATGGTACCTTGATAGTGGATGCTCAAGGCATATGACCGGAGATCCATATCAATTCTCTAAGCTCACTAGCATAGACAAAGGCTATGTCACCTTCGGAGATAACAACAAGGGTAAAATCATTAGCAAAGGAACCATATGTAAAAAATCCAACTTCTTTATTGAAGATGTTTTGTTAGTTGATGGTTTAAAACATAACCTCTTGAGGCATTAGTCAATTATGTGATAAAGGATATATTGTCAGATTCGAATCTAATGATTGCATCATTGAAAAACCACACAAAAACATGTCTATGATTGCATTAAAACAAAATAACGTATACACTATTGACATCAATGATTTGTGTAATGAAATGTGTTTTTCGGTTTTGAATGAGGATGCTTGGCTATGGCATAGAAGATTAGGTCATGCTAGCATGAAACTAATCACTCAAATATCATCTAAAGAACTTGTAAGAGGAATTCCTCATATCAAGTTCATCAAAGATAATGTATATGATGCTTGCCAATTAGGTAAACAAATTAAGGGCAGTTTCAGATCTAAGAATCAAATAAGCACCTCTAGGCCCTTACAATTGATCCATATGGACTTGTTCGGACCAATCTCTACATCAAGCCTAGGAGGTAGCAAATACGCCTTCGTCAATGTGGATGACTATAGCAGATACACATGGACTTACTTCTTAAAACAGAAAAGTGAATGCTTTAGATATTTTACCAAGTTTTGTAAACTTGTTCAGAATGAGAAGGGTTCTATGATTTCGTCAATTAGAAGTGATCATGGTGGTGAATTTCAAAACCATGATTTCCAAGAATTTTGTGAACTCAATGGATACAACCATAATTTCTCTACTCCTAGAAATCCTCAACAAAATGGAGTAGTAGAAAGAAAAAATCGAAATTTACAAGAAATGGCAAGAACCATGTTGAATGAACATAGCCTACCCAAATATTTTTGGGCCGAAGCCGTAAATACTGCATGCTATATTTTGAATAGAGTTCTAGTAAGACCCTTACTCACCAAAACTCCCTATGAGTTATGGAACAACAAAAAACCCAATGTTTCATATTTTAAAGTCTTTGGGTGTAAGTGTTTTATCTTGAATGAAAATGATAACTTAGGAAAATTTGATGCTAAATCCGATGAAAGAATCTTTCTTGGTTATTCTTCGGTTTCTAAAGCCTTTCGTATCTTCAATAAAAGAACTTTAATTATTGAAGAATTCATTCATGTTGTTTTCAATGAGATTTTCGAAATCAGGAAAAACGATTTTGATGATGATGTTGATTTTGATTCCTTGAATTTAAATGAAACCCCATCTCCAACTAGCAACTTGGATGCATCTACTTCCGAAACATCCTTACCCAAGGATTGGAAGTATGTAGATGCTCATCCTAAGGAGCTAATCTTAGGAGACACATCAAAGGGGGTTCAAACACGTTCTTCTCTTAAAAAATTTTTGTTCCAACGCCGCTTTTCTCTCCCAAATTGAACCCAAATGTATTGACGAAGCCATGAAAGATGATTCATAGATTATCACAATGCAAGATGAATTAAATCAATTTGAGAGAAATGAGGTGTGGAAGCTTGTTCCTAGGCCAAATGACCATTTAGTTATTAGTACTAAATGGGTTTTTAGAAACAAGCAAGATGAATATGGTATCGTGGTTAGAAACAAGGCTAGATTAGTGGCCAAAGGTTTCAACCAAGAAGAAGGTATCGATTACGAAGAAACCTTCGCTCTTGTGGCTCGATTAGAAGCCATAAGGATGCTCCTTGCCTACGCTAGTAGTAATAATGTTAAGTTGTTTCAAATGGATGTTAAAAGCGTTTTTCTTAATGGCTTTATTTCCGAAGAAGTCTATGTTGAACAACCTCCTGGATTTGAAAATAATAGCCTCCCTAATCATGTGTTTAGATTAACTAAAGCTCTCTATGGTTTAAACCAAGCTCCGAGGGCTTGGTATAAGAGACTTAGTTCTTTTCTTATCGAAAATAATTTCACAAAAGGCAAGGTTGATACTAAATTGTTCATCAAGAATTTTGAAAATGATTTTCTCATTGTTCAGATTTATGTTGATGATATTATCTTTGGTTCTACGAATGAATCTCTTTGTGAATCTTTTGCTAAAACTATGAGTCTTGAATTCGAAATGAGTTTAATGGGAGAATTAACATTCTTCTTAGGCTTACAAATCAAACAACTAAACAATGGCATCTTTATTAGTCAAACTAAATATGCTATGAATTTGCTAAAAAAGTTTAATATGAATAACTCAAAAGCTATTAACACTCCTATGAGCACCTCCACTAAGTTAGAAATCGATGAAAGTGGAGAAAGCTTCGATCAAAAAACTTATAGGGGCATGATAGGAAGTTTACTTTACCTCACTGCAACTAGACCAGATATCATGTTTAGTGTAGGACTTTATACTAGATTTCAATCAAACCCTAAGATATCTCATCTCAAAGCAGTTAAAAGAATACTTAGATATCTTAATGGTACCACAAATCTAGGATTATGGTACCCAAAATCAAATAATCTTGAGTTAATTGCTTATGTTGATGCGGACTTTGCTGGCTGTAAACTAGATAGAAAAAGCACATCAGGAACATGTCAATTTTTAGGACATGCCCTTGTTTCCTAGTCATCTAAGAAATAAAACTCGGTTGCACTATCAACAACCGAAGCTGAATATATTGCAGCAAGTGCATGCTGTGCACAAGTTGTATGGATGAAAAACACCTTAGAAGATTATAAAATTCATCTTAAAAATATTTCCATTAAATGTGATAACACAAGTGCAATATGCGTAACGAAGAATCCTATACAACACTCAAGAACAAAACATATTGATATTAGACATCACTTTATACGAGATCATGTTACTAATCATAATGTAATCATAGAGCTCATTGATACTAAACATCAACTAGCTGATATTTTTACAAAACCTCTAAGTGAAGAACAATTTGATTTCATAAGAAGAGAATTAGGAATGTTGATGTGTCCGAATACATAAACTAGTTAAAATTATCTTTCGGACTTTATTGAATGATCAAATCACTTGATTGCCATTATATGCCTAAATAACAAGTTGGAAATTATGTGTTGAATACAAAAATTTCCATAACAATAAGTATGTTTTGTCTTCATGATTGTATTTAAAAATCAATAGCATAGTCTTGTCCGAATGCATGAAAGTGTTAATTTCATTTTCGGATTCGCTTAACAATTGGTATCCTAACAATCGGATTTTCTCATACACTTATGAAAAATATTTTTCTGAAATGGATTTGATGAAATGATTCCTGCTTATAAATTCCATTTTGAAATATGAATGATAGTGTTTTTACTTGCAAAGATTTGTTTCACATACATATCTTGATACCTGTAAAAATGAAGCATGATTCAATCTCTCATCGATTTTAACTTCATGAGTTGATCTCTCATCGGTTTTAACTTCACTCAAAGTAAACTCACAAATAGCTGGTATCACAAATAGCCTTCCTCCTTCATGCAAAGAGATTATAACAAATAAAAAGGACGAAGTATTCAAAGCAATCTATGTATCATGCTTTCCTTTATATGCTTGGAAAATAACATGTAAAGGCATGAACAACTATCACGCTTATGCTCAAAATTCGCTTATTGTTCTCCTGCTATCACAATTACCATGCTTTTTGTTGATGACAAAGGGGGAGAAATATATGAGTATTAATGTCATGCTTGCATCACTGAGAAATATATGAGTATTAATGCCACGCTTGCATCACCAAGAGATATATGAATTGATGCTATGATTGCTATAATTTGCATTATGCCTTGTTTGTATCATGTAATGATATCAAAATCTTACTTCGTAGTTTTACATGTTGATATCTTACAATATGATGAATTGCTACTATTACCATCATTCAAACCTATTATGTAAAATTTGAAAATGAATGTCAAGCCTTGACATCATCTTCAGAGAGAAACATCATGATGAGAATCATGATGGGAGTATTGATAAGTTTAAATGATTTTAACTTATCAATATATCCTCTTGAATTCCAAGGTTTTGAATTCAAGAATGACTTATCTCAAGTATGGCATATAGATAGGGAGAGTTAAGGTTAACTCCATTATCAATTGATTGTCATTATCAAAAAGGGGGAGATTGTTGAATATCGGATTTTGATGATGAAGTCAATTGTCATTTGTTATCTAATCTATATGTTGAGATAAGTGTGCAGGATTAACTACGATGAAAGTAAGATATGCAGTAGGAGTTGCGCCGGAGTCAAGACAATGATCACATTGGGAGTTCGAGAGTTCGACGGAAGTTCGGACAGTCGTCGGAGGTTCTGCGGGAACGAATCCGAGAAGTCCATGAGCTTGCCAAAAGAAGCTCGTTGGAACTCGCCACATGGATCGTCGCAAGTCCAGGAGTTTGCCGGAAGTCTGCAGGAGCATCATCGAAGGTTCAACGGATGATCAACGGAAGTTCACCGGAAGAAGCGATTGACGCACCGGAGCAAGTTGCAGTAAATATCTTAGGAAAAATCGTAGTTAGCACAATGATTAAGTTGGAAATGGGAGGTGATCCCATTAACTTAATCTTGGGGCAATTGGGCCCTTGAAAAACCCAAATTGGGCCGAATGGATCAACCCATTTGGACCCCGATTTCTGCCAGGCGATTGAACCGCCCAAGCTAGGAGGTGGCACCTCCTGGGCTAAGTCTCCGAGCGAGACTGGGCGGTGCAACCGCCCCAGCCAGGAGGTGGCACCGCCGGGGCTCAGTCTCCTAGCGAGACTAGGCGGTGCAACCTCCCCTGATAGAGGTAGCACCGCTTGGGCTCGGTCTCCGAGCTCTGGCTGAGCGGTGCAACCGCCTCAGTCAGGAGGTGGCACCACCTGAGCTCGATCTTCGAGCTCTGGCAGGAGGTGCAACCGCCCCTGACAGGAGGTGGCACCGCCCAGAGGCTCAGTCTTCGAGCTCTGCTAGGCGGTGCAACCGCTCCAGTCAGGAGGTGCAACCGCCAGATCCCGGAATTCCGGGAATTGACAATTTTGAGCTCTAAATTCAAACTGGGTTGGGGCCTATAAATACCCCACCCATTCAGCACTAAAAGGAAACAGAATATACACCGAAATCCTGATCTTGTTCTGTGATTTTTAGAGTTCAAAATTGTTGTAAAGGCCAAAAGTTCTTCTCCCTCTTTTCTTCCAAGTTCTGAGCTTTAAAGAGATGAGATAAAATTCTGTAAGGGTTGTCTCCTAAGCCCGTCAACAGGAGTGAAACTGTAAAAGGGTGGTTGGCCTTCGCCTATTGAAGGAAGGCCTCTAGTTGACGTCGGTGACCTCGTCGGTGGAGGAAGCCAAAAGTGGAGTAGGTCAAGATTGACCGAACCACTCTAAATCTCGGTTTGCATTTACTTTGAGCATATTATCTTTACTGCAAACCTCCTCTAAAGCTTACTGCTTTCTGCACATATACGATCGGGTTTCAAGCTTCGCACTTTCCGAATTGGCGTTTAGACGTAAAACAGTTTCATCGTACGATCATCATATTTCTGTTTACGTTTACGTTTTTATTTCTATCATAACTACAAACTGCCTTTATATCCTTGCTTAAACTGCATCTCGCTTAAACAAGTGATTTACGAATTAGTATTTAGACGTAAATCAGTTTTTTCGTACGAATATCATATTTCAGTTTGCGCCTACTATCTGATTAGAATCATAACTGCAAACTGCATTTATATCTTTGCTGCATCTCGCTTAAACAAAAGTTAAAGTGATTTACGAATTGGCTTTCTTACCAAAATCACTTTTAATGAACGAGCGTAGTTTTTATTTTTCGTAGAAGGTTTTCTGCTGCACTAATTCACCCCCCCCTCTTAGTGCTCTTGATCCTAACAGGTTGCACCTACTGCCAGAGCTCGGAGACCGAGCTCAGGCGGTGCCACCGCCTGACTGGGGCGGTTGCACCTCTATTAGAGGTGGTTGCATCGCCCAGCCCGAGCTCGGAGACTGAGCCCTAGGCAGTGTCACCGTCGACCCAAGTAGTGCCACCTCTGGCCAAGTAATCTAGGTCCGAATGGGCTGATCCATTCGGCCCAATTTGGGTCTTTCAAGGGCCCAATTGCCCCAAGATTAAGTTAATGGGATCACCTCCCATTTCTAACTTAATCATCGTGCTAACTATGAATTTCTTAAGGCATTTACTGCAACTTGCTCTGGTGCGTCAATCGCTTCTTCCGGCGAACTTCCGGCGAACATCCGATGAACCTTCGGCGATGCTCCGGCGGACTTCCAGCAAACTCCTGGACTTGCGATGATCCACTTGGCGAGTTCCAACGAGCTTCTTTGGCAAGCTCCTGGACTTTTCGGATTTGTTCTCGCAGAACCTCTGACGACCGTCCGGACTTCCGTCGAACTCTCGAACCCCCAACGTGATCATAGTCTTGACTCCAGCGCAACTTCCGCTGCATGTCTTACTTTCATCGTAGTCAATCCTGCACACTTATCTTAACATATGGATTAGATAACAAATGCAATTGACGTTATCATCAAAATCCGAGATTCAACATTATCTAATCCATATGTTGAGATAAGTGTGCAGGATTAACTAGGATGAAAGTAAGACATGCAGCAGAAGTTGTGCCAGAGTCAAGACTATGATCACGTTGGGGGTTCGAGAGTTAGACGGAAGTCCGGACTGTCATCAGAGGTTCTGCGAGAACAAATCCGAGAAGTCCAAGAGCTTGCCAAAGAAGCTCGTTGGAACTCGCCAAGTGGATCGTCGCAAGACCAGGAGTTTGCCAGAAGTCCACCGGAGCATCGCCGAAGGTTCGTCGGATGTTCACCGGAAGCTCGCCGAAAGAAGCGATTGATGCACCGGAGCAAGTTACAGTAAATGCCTTAAGAAATTCATAGTTAGCATGATGATTAAGTTAGAAATGGCAGGTGATCCCATTAACTTAATCTTGGGGCAATTGGGCCCTTGAAAGACCCAAATTGGGCCTCATGGATCAGCCCATTCAGACCTAGATTACTTGGCCAGAGGTGGCATCGTCTAGGTCGGTGGTGGCACCGCCCAGGGCTCAGTCTCCGAGCTCTGGCTAGGCGGTGCAATCGCCTCTGATAGAGGTGCAACCGCCTGAACTCGGTCTCCGAGCTCTGGCTGGGCAATGCAACCGCCCCAGTCAAGCGGTGTTACCGCTTGAGCTCGGTCTCCGAGCTCTAGCAGGAGGTGCAACCGCCCCAGACAAGAGGTGGCACCGCCCAGAGACTCAGTCTTCGAGCTCTGCCAAGCGGTGCAACTGCCCCAGTCAGGCGGTGCAACCGCCAGACCCCGGAATTCCAGGAATTGATAGTTTTGAGCTCGGAATTCAAACTGGGTTGGGGCCTATAAATACCCCACCCTTTCAACAATGGCAGAGTAACCAAAAACCACCGAAATCCTGATCTTACTCTGTGTTTTTGAGAGCTCAAAAAGTGTTGTATGAGTTAAAAGTTCTCCTTCCTCTTTTCTTCCAAGTTTTGATCTGTTAAGAGAGGGAAGAAAATTCTATAAGGGTTGTCTCCTAAGCCCGTCAAAAGGAGTGAAACTGTAAAAGGGTGGTTGGCCTTCGTCTATTGAAGGAAGGCCTCTAGTGGATGTCGGTGACCTCATCTGTGGAGGAAGCCAGAAGTGGATGTAGGTCAAGATTGACCGAACCACTCTAAATCTCAGTTTACATTTACTTTGAGCATATTATCTTTATTGCAAACCTCCTCAATAGCTTACTGCCTTCTGTGCATTTACGATCATGTTTCAAGTTCAATATTTTCTGAATCGGCGTTTAGACGTAAATCAGTTTTATCGTACAAACATCATATTTCAGTTTACGCTTACATTCTAATTTCCATCACAATTGCAAACTACCTTCATAGACTTGCTTTAACTGCATCTTGCTTGATTACAAGTTAAAGTTATTTACGAATCGGATTTTCTATCGAAATCGCTCTTATCGTACGAACGCGATTTTAATCGTCGAAAGTTTTCCGCTGCACTAATTCACCCACCCCCACCCCTTCTTAGTGCTCTTGATCCTGACACATCAGATGTAGCAAAGGAGAGAGTCTGGATGAAGAAGTTCATTACAAATCTAGGAATTGGGCCAAGTAGTGAGAAGCTGATTCCTTATATTGCGACAACTACGGGGCGATTACTCAAATAAGAGAACCTAGGTCTCATCAAAAGTGTTCTAAGGAGGTTCTAGCTTATTATAGAGATCATGACTTGAGGAGATATAGCAGTAGAAAGAGTTCCATCCGAAGATAACATTGCAGATCCATTGACAAAGCCGTTGTCTCAAATTATCTTTAAGCGTCACAGGGGTCTGATAGGGATCAGACACATAGGTGACTGGCTTGAGGTCAAGTGGGAGATTGTTAGTCATAGGTGCCCAGCAAGCCAATCACATGAGTGATGGTACGTGTGACTTGACACAGAATATTTTTGCTTATTATATTTTGGCATTTATCACTTTATATTGAGTATTGTATATATGGATGTATATATTGTGATGTCCTTGGATCCGTGCAATAGGAATTGAATCGTGATAAGATCACAATAATGAGACCGATTCACCTTTAAACACAAATCCTAAATAATCCCAGTCATAGGTTACTCGAGAGGGATATCATGATAACCGGACAGACTAGTGTGCTGTATACCCATCCATATGATGGATGCAGCTGGTCTCACAGTTACTCATGTAGGGACACTAGGGATACAGTACAGGTGCTCATTGGAGAATGAGTTCACTAATTGAACCGCTTTTGGAATGCTGGATGATTGATGATGCCTTAATTGTCATACAGCGATTCTATAGTCCTAGTGGTGTATTTGGTCCTTAGACTTGAGACACCAAGGATGTCGTATATGAGTGCTCCACTCTTTGATACCAGACTTATAGGTTTGGATGTCCTAGATCTAGTACAGCTGGTCATTGAGAGTGGTAGTCGACCTTACGAGGGCTATTGAGTGTCGACAGAGAATCATCAACTCTCAGCGTCATGAGAGGAATATCTCATATGTTCTTGCTCAAACAAATCCCTGGCCAGAGTCATTCGGGTTGAGAGAGAAAGAGTTCTTCGGGAGAATCCGTTTAGAGCGAGACTCGAGTAGAAACCGTATGGGTCTGACAGCACCATGCTCGATATACAGTCTTTGAGATATTAGATGGATGAGGGACTATAGGTACACAGTAATTAAGGACAGACAGGTCCAATGGATTGGATTCCCCTATATCATCTGGGGACTACGGCTTAGTGGCCTAGTAGAAGGAGTTCTGACAGGTATGACTCACGGCCAGCTCGATATTGGACCTAGAAGGTCACACGCATATGGTAGGCATTGCGATGAGTAGAGGTTCGGATATGAGATATCCGCCGGAGCCCCTATCTTATTGGATATCCAATAAGCCCCTGAATTATTGGATCCCATGGACGAGATCCAATAAGAGCCCATGAGAGATTATTGGATAGAGATCCACTATTTAAAAAGGCCTGGGTAATTGAATGCAGATCCAATACCCACTAGGGGAGGATTCATTAGGTTTTTGATAGGGGGCCTCTATAAATAGGAGGGATTCAAAGCCTCATAGGCTAGAGCCTTTGCTTGCCTCTCCTATTCTCTTCTCCCTCTCCACCTTAGAGCAGCCCTAGGGTTTTGAGGAGCGTCATCGCAGCCCTGTTGTGTGGATCACCGCTAGAGAGGAGGGTGCTTGACCTCATTCATCCTCTCCTAAAGATCTGTAAGGAAACAAGGATATACGATCTCCCTAGGTAACACAATCTACTCTATACGCAGTTTTAAGTTTCGCGGATTTTGCGCACCAATCTTTGCACGACAATGAACATCTCTTTGGGAATAGGGGATTTTGTTTTTATTGTTCTTCCGCTATGCATGTGATGTCGCCCCCCCCAGATTTCCCAATAGTGGTATCGCCCGTACCCCAAAATCTCGGGGATTTGAATTTTGGGTCCCAAATTTGAATCTATTTAGGGCCTATAAATATCCCACTCTTTTCTGCTTAGTAAAGTAAGAAAGTGAGTTAAAAAGAGGGAAAGAATCCTTGAGTAAAAATTGTAATATCTCTTGAAGAGTATAGTCCCTTCTTTGTAATATTTAGAAAGTTCTTCTAAAGGGAGAAGAGAGGTCTAGGTCTAAAAGAGAGGTGTAAAGGTTTTCTCCTGAGCCTGTAAAAAGATAATAGAGTTGTAAGAAGGAGCTTGTTCTTTGCCTATTAAAGGAAGATCGTTAGTGGATGTCGATGGCCTCGACGAAAGAGGAATCGGGAGTGGATGTAGGTCATGACGATCGAACCACTATAAACTCGGTTTGTATTTCTTTTGAGCAATTTACTTTAATTGCAAACTTCCTTACTTGCTATACTCTTTTGTATGCTTCTAATTTAAGTATCTTTACGAAACAGGTTTTAATCGTAACTATATTTTGAATCGATGAATTTTATCTGCTACACTAATTCACCCCCCCTCTTAGTGCCGACTCGTTCCTAACAGTGCCCATCCTTGCTGTAGTGGAAGCACTGGCCTTTGTCTTTTGCCGAATCTTTCTTAGCAACCTATGCTTTACCCAGTCTTCCCTTGCCCTTGTCCTTCTTAAGGTACTTTTTGTTAGGATCGAAGTGGCACTAAGAGGGGGGGGGGTGAATTAGTGCAGCGGATTAAAACTTGTAAGTTCGAAAATGATTCCGTAAAATGCAAGGAGATTTCGCTTTGATTGTAACTTGAGTAAAGTAAGAAACCAGAAACGATTGCAGAAAGGTAAGTACTCACAGATTCAATGAACACGCCAATTTAAAGTGGTTCGGTCAAATGACCTACATCCACTTGCGAAGCCTTCTTCAATGAGGCTTCCAACTTCCACTAGCAAATCACTTTAAAGGGGAAGGACTAATACCCCTCTTACAACCTTTAAAAGTGGTTCACACTCTTATAATTTTTCAACAAGAAGAAAGGAGGTGAACACTCAAGCAATTTGAAAACAAGACTTGCTAAGACTTTGCTAAGGCTCTTATCTCAAACTAATGCTTTGCAAAAGTTGTATTCTCTGTTGAGAAATGAAGGGTATTTATAGGCCCCAAGAGGATTCAAATTTAGGCTCCAAATTTTGAATTCTCTTGGGTTTCCGAGACTAGCGGTGCCACCTCCTGTCAATGTCTGTCAGACGGTGTACTAGCGGTGCCACCGCTTGATCTCGGGTGCTGGGCGGTGCCACCGCCTGACACTTCGGGCTCTGGGCGGTGCCACCACCCAGTCTGACGGTTCCACCGCCCGTTCTTACAGATCTCTGGTTTGGCTTTAATTTCGTCCCAAACCAAGTCACTTTTGGGCCTAGTTGGCCCCTAACCAAGATATAGGATTATCCCTTAATCCTAATCCTAATTACATGTGAACTACATACCCAAAAACATAATCCTAAGCAAGTTTTAATTGGCAAACGTCAAGTTTTGTTTCGGCGAGCTTTCCTGCGATCTTCCGATGGACTTCCGATACGCCCTCGGGTTTCTTCCGGCGGACTCTCAGTAGGCTCCCGATCTTGTGACGAATTCAATGAGTAGCCGAGCCTTCTCGGTGATCTCTATGAACCTCTGACGATCTCTTCGGCAGACTTTTGAAAGTTCCAACACGTCTTCGATCTTTCTTGGTTGGTTCCGACAACATCACCGACGAATCTTTGGACTCTCAAACGTCCATCGAACTTGACTCCGGTATCCTTGCTTTATGTTTTTAGGCTATCATAGTTAATCCTGCACACTTAACTTCAATAATATGGATTAGATCAATTAACCCATCAATTGATTTCATCATCAAAATTCGAGATTCAACAATCTCCCCCTTTTTGATGATGACAATCAATTAATAACGGAGTTAAACATAACTCCCCTATCTATATGCCATATTGTGAGAAGATAAAACCACTTGAATTCCATCCCTTTGAATTCAAGCATAAATCGATAAGTTCTAACCGTTGAACTTATCGTTGTCTTATTAAGCATGAGCAAATACGAAACTTCGTATTTCTCATAATTTTCAGCCATTGAAAATCATTTTCAAGTCAAATGATGAGAGACAATTTTTATTACGACAAGAGATAAAAAATTTCAAAATGATAAAGATTTTCAACATGAATTTCAGGACATAAATGTGAGGAATGATTTCATATGATCAACCAATCTTGCGATATACTCAAAGATTTTGCAAGGCATATAAGACAAGCTTTTGCACTTCATATAAGTCATGCTATCGATGTGCATAAGTCATTTTTATTCATGATACGTACAAGTCATCACTTCTCCCCCTTTGTCATCAACAAAAAATAAAGAGATGAGACTTGAAACACATAGTTTGTGATCATATCATACATAATTCGAATTCATCATACAAAGTTAATCTCGCAAGAAATATTTATCCAGATTCCAAAACAAATCAGCAATTATCCAGAATTTAACAATACATCTCAAACAAAGGTTCAGTTTCTGTTCAAAAGAAGATGACAAACTTCTAACTTGACATTAAGAGTAATCAGAACATAATAAGAAACTACATCGATTAATCCTTAGGAGGTAATCCACAGTGCTGATATATGACATCTATTTTTTGATTCATTTGTCGTAGTTCCTTCAAAATTTCAATTTGCTGGATTTGAATTTATTCTTACTGCGATTTGATCTGATACAATTCTGCCATAATGAGTTCTTCGGAGGATGAGACAAGAGCCGAAGGTGCTGTGCCAAAGGGACTAGGAGGAGGAGATTCATTTCCCCTAAGAATTGGTGTTTTAGGATGTTCTACTGGTGGGGGAATTGGATCAGTCCTTCTAGGTTGCCTAACCCATATACCGTTGCTAAATGTGCACCTAAGTCTTTTCAACAAATTTCTATTGATGATGTTATACCGATCATTTTGAATTGTTTCTTCATCGGGTGGGATACAAATGTCATGGGCAAGTAGGAATCGAGTGATTAACCCTCCATATGGCAACATAGTGTCTTTAGCTATAATATCCTTCATGTGTTGCCGTATTGAGTATCCAAAACAGTTATGTTGACCGGTCATAATCCAATACATGGTGCTTATTTCTACTTGACTCATTTCATCAAGATGAAATTGCTTAGGAAATAGTATGCTTGTTATGATATGATGAAGGATTTTAGAGTTAAAGGGCAGTAAGTGCTTGCAACTCTTGGGTATTATGCCGAGGTCCGGATTTGCAAAAATAGTTTCGACGGCTTCGGAGTAAGTTGCTCCGATTATATTGACATCCCATTTACCTCTAAAATAACATCCCCTATCTTTTTCAGTGATTCCAATTAGTTTACAAATAGTACTATCAAAAATTCAAATTTGTGTTCCTAGTAGATAAGTACTTAGGCTATCATTATCCACATATAAGTTTGCATAAAATAGCCTAGCTAATCTAGGATAAATTGGTTCATTTATTTGTAGCAGAGGTAGGGCATCTAGATGTACAAACCACCTAATGGGTTCTAGGTTTCCTAGTTCATTGAGATCAACGTGTTTACCCTTATGGATACATCTTATTTCGAAGTTTGGAAACCTAAGAGCTACTTCTTTGGATCTAAAAAGGTCTTAGTCATATGAATCTCCTTCGACCCTTTTTCCTTTTGATCTCTAAGGAGCCATTATCTAGACAAGATAATAGATGAAACTGTAAAGAGTAGGTAAAATAATGAGAAGAGAGGAAGTGGTATAAATGAGCAAGTTGATTATAATTCTACCAAAGACCCTTTAACTATTAATCGAGGACCAATAACAAGAGCGAAAACTAAAAGGATGAAAGAAGCCTTAACTTGTTTATTAGAAGGCATTTGGAAGGAGCAAACTAGTCAAAACTTGGTCAAGATTCTATGGATACAAGAAGAGCCTAAAATAATCAACCTGATTCAAATAAGTCAACATCATGAAGAGAAAGTCCAACCTTAAGAGAAGGATGAATTTTTAGCTATCTTTGAAGAATAAAGGTCATTCAGCCATATTGGACCATATTAGGAATTGTGGGCTTATTCATGAATAATTATTCAAAACAATTCAATGTAGATTCATGAGTAATCTACATTCATGCATTAGGAATATGAATGTCATTTAATATATTCATTCCCTTTGTACTTGGCCTTTGTACTATATAAATAAGGCTGACTCTCTTTGTAAGGACACATTGAGAAGTATATTCAACTTACAACACCGGTGAGTGTTTTGTTTTTAAGTTTTTGCATGAACTTTGGACTTATCAAGCATTTCTGTTTGTGACGTTCAAAACCCAAGAAAAAATCTTTGTTTTTCCTTTCAACTTATCAAGCTTCTTAGTTTGTGGCATTTTAAGGGAATCAAAGTACTATTCTAATTACTTCATCAAATTTTTATTGATTATGTAATTAGAATAGTTTTCCTAACTTCAATCTTGAACGATCCATCTTGTTTCAAATCGTTGGAGGGGGTCAATTTGCATTACATATGTATCATAGCTCTTTAGCTATCGAGGTATATGGTTGCTAAGTTGAAGATTTCCATCATTTGGTATCAGAGCTCGGCTCAAGTTTAAGGTTTGCATATCTATTTATTTGCTATCTTTTAGAATTTTTTTTCTTTTCTCTTCTTCTTCTTTTTGGCCAATATCTATAATTATTGTTCTTCTTTCATCTTCATTGTTGTGCTTCTTGCGTTATTACTATTTTTATTTGTAATTCCACACTTTATGGTATAAAAAAAAAGATCAAAAAGTCAAAAAAAAAAAGAAGAGAGAAAATCAAAGGCAAAAAAAAAGAGAGAAAATCCAAGGCAAAAAAAAAAAGAGGGAAAATCAAAGGTCAAAAAAAAAAAAGCGATCAGAATTAGAAAAAAAAATTACAGATTCAAAGAATACTTGCAAGTTACAGAATTTGATCTTTATTCATTTGAATTTCTATTTCGATTTGGAAATCTTTCTTCATTCCTTAGAAAAAAAAAAAAATCTAGTCTTTGCTTATGATTAAAGTGCATTACACACACCTTTAAATTGGCCTATCTTTTGTTTGCTTTTAAAGCTATCCAATTTCACTATTTGTTTTTTTGAATTGCCATAATCTGAATTGTTTGTTTAGGTACCTTAGTTAATCTAAGAACTCAAATAATAAAACAAGAGAGGTAAAAGGCAAGAGTGGTAAGATCAATATAGAGAAAAGCCAAAAAAATTGTGTGAAACACGAGTGGAGTGAATCAAATCTAGAGTGGAAAAAAAAAAAAGAAAACGTGAGGGAGTGTTGGTGAGATTGTTCTAACTTTGTTTTTTAGGTTGTATACATGTCTAAAGATAAAGAAGCGAGTTCTTCATCCAATGATCTTTTAGTTCAAGCAATGCAGCAACAATTTGAACGTATGCTCAAAGTGATGGGAGATGTAAGAGATCATCTAGAAAGGCATGATGATGCAATTAATAGATTGCCAGATGAACCATGACGTGGGAGACAACCAACCTTTGTCAATGATGAATATGATGGTGGCGATGACGTGGATGATGACCAAGTTACTCTAATTGGTCAAGATATTAATCCTAGGAGACAAACTAGGAGAGGACGTTTTGATGGTGTGGACAGAAACATAGGCAGCATCAAAATGAAAATTTCTTCTTTTCAAGGGAAGAATAATCCATATGCATATTTAGAGTGGGAACGAAAAGTGGAGATGATCTTTGACTGTCACAACTACTCTGAAGAGAAAAAGGTAAAATTAGGCGCTATTGATTTTTTTGATTATGCTATTGTTTGGTGGGATCAATTGTGTAAAGACAGGCGTAGAAATGGTGAAAGGCCCGTGGAGACTTGGTTGGAGATGAAACAAATCATGAGGAGGAGATTTGTCCCTAGCTATTACTATAGGGATTTGCATCAATGGCTGCAAATCTTGACACAAGGTTCCATGAGTGTTGATGAGTATCACAAGGAGATGGAGATAACCATGATAAGGGCTAATGTGGATGAAGATCGTGAGGCCACCATGGCTCGATTCCTGAGTGGATTAAATAAGAACATTGCTGATCTTGTAGAATTGTAACATTATGTGGAGATTGAAGACATGGTGAATGTGGCCATAAAGATTGAGAGGCAACTCAAAAGAAAAGGCACAAGGTATGATTCAAAACCTTATTCGGGTTCTTCTTCTTCTTGGAAACCGAATTGGAGTAAAAAGGATGACAAACCCATTGTTAAGCCTAAAATTGATGAGACTAAAGGTAGAAATGAATTAGGCAGCAAGGGTAAAGGTGAGAATCTACCTAATCAAACTAGAGGTATTAAGTGTTTTAAGTGCCTTGGGCATGGACATGTGGCACGCGAATGTCCTAATAAAAGAGTTATGATCATGAGGGATGAAATTGTAGAATCTGAAAGTGAGAAAGAGGATGATGAAGACATTCTAGAGGATACTAGTGATATAGGGTATGCTAAAGGTGAAAATCTAGTTGTTCAATGCATACTTAGTTTTCAAAATGAAAATGATGAACATGGTGAACAACGTGAAAATCTATTTCATACTCATTGTTTGATTGCTAACAAGTTGTGTAATGTGATTGTTGATAGTGGAAGTTGCACAAATGTGGCAAGCACCTTGCTCGTGGAGAAACTAAAATTACCTATTATCAAGCATTCAAAACCTTACAAGTTACAATGGTTGAATGATAGTGGTGTAGTAAAGGTAAATCGATAAGTGTTAATTTCCTTTTCAATTGGTAGATATAAGGATGAAGTTTGGTGTGATGTGGTACCTATGTATGCTAGTCATATGTTATTGGGGAGACCATGGCAATACGATCGAAGGGTAATACATGATGGATTCAAGAATCATTATTCTTTGATCATAGATGGACATAAATATCAGCTTGGATCTTTGCCTCCAAAGATAATTTTTTAGGACCAAATGCACATAAAACAACAATATGAGGAGCTTGAGTCTTCATTAACCAAAACTTTGGGGAGGGAAAAAGAAAGAGAGAAAAAAGAAAATGGTGAGTTGAGTGATAAAAATGAGAGTATTAGGAAATACAAGGGGAGAGAAAACAAAGAAAGTTTGAGTGAAAGAAAAATGAGTGTTTATGCCAAAATGAGTGATGTGAAGAAAGCCTTAACCATGAGGCAGCCCTTACTTGTACTTATGTACAAGGATGTTCTGATTGCTTCTAACAAAATTGACAAGAGTTTGCCTAGTGTATTGTTGATCTTTTGCAGGAAAATGAGGATCTCTTTCCCGAAGAAGTTCCTAATGGTTTGCCACCAATTAGAGGAATTGAGCATCAAATTGATTTCATTCCAGGTGCAAGCATACCAAATAAGCCAGCATATAGATGCAACCCCGAAGAGACCAAGGAAATCCAAAAACAAGTAAGTGAGCTTATGAAAAAGGGGTATGTGCGAGAAAGCATGAGTCCATGTGCAGTTCCTGTTCTGTTGGTGCCTAAAAAGGATGGATCATGGAGAATATGTGTTGATTGCTGAGCCATCAACAAAATCACGGTAAAGTATAGACATCCTATTCCTATGCTAGATGATATGTTGGATGAATTGCATGGTTCTTGTGTGTTTTCAAAAATTGATTTAAAATCTGGATATCATCAAATAAGAATGCATGAAGGTGATGAATGAAAAACCACTTTCAAAACTAAACATGGTTTATATGAATGGTTGGTTATGCCTTTTGGCCTAACTAATGCACCTAGTACTTTCATGAGATTGATGAATCATATTTTACATGCTTACATTGGAAAATTTATAGTGATTTATTTTGATGATATACTTGTGTATAGCAAAAGTTTAGATGAGCATGTAACACATTTAAAAGCTATTTTTGACGTGGTTAGAAAAGAAAAGTTATATGCTAATATAAAGAAATACACTTTTTGCACTAATAAAATTACTTTTCTTGGATATGTTGTTAATGATAAAGGAATATATGTTGATCAAGAAAAAGTGAAAGTAATTAGGGAGTGGCCAAAACCTACTAGTGTTAGTGATGTTAGAAGTTTTCATAGTCTTGCTAGCTTTTATAGAAGATTCATTAAGGTTTTTTCTACAATTGCTGCACCATTAACTGAATGCATAAAAAAGAATATGGTATTTAGATGGGGTGAAAAACAAGATGATGCTTTTAATTTGCTTAAAGACAAACTCAGTTCAGCACCTTTGCTTGCTTTACTGAACTTTGCTAAAACTTTTGAGATTGAGTGTGATGCGAGTGGAATAGGAATTGGAGGAGTCTTAATGCAAGAAGGTAGACCCATTGCATTCTTTAGTGAGAAGCTAAGTGGAGCAAGTCTTAACTATCCAACATATGACAAGGAGTTTTATGCTTTGGTAAGAGTGTTAGAGACATAGCAGCACTATCTTTGGTATAAGGAATTCATTATACACACCGATCATGAGTCCTTGAAATATCTCAAAGGACAAGGAAAACTAAACCGTAGGCATGCAAAATGGGTGGAGTTTATTGAATCCTTTCCATACATCATCAAGTATAAACAAGGTAAGGAAAATGTGGTTGCCGACGCTGTTTCTAGAAGGTATGCTCTAATTTCTCAACTTGATGCAAAATTATTGGGTTTTAAGTATATTAAAAATTCATATAATTCTGATCATGATTTTGCTAATGTTTATGGGGTATGTGAGAAAGGGGGTTTTGATAAGTTCTTCAGGCATGATGATTTTCTTTTCAAAGAAAATAAGTTGTGTATTCCTCAATGTTCAATGAGAGAATTACTTGTGAGAGAGGCACATAGTGGAGGTTTAATGGGGTATTTCGGGATTAGAAAAACTTTAGATGTGTTAAGTGACCATTTCTTTTGGCCGCACATGAAAAGAGATATTGAAAGATTATGTGAGAAATGCATTACTTGTAAACAAGCTAAATCTAAAGTAATGCCTCATGGATTGTATACTCCTCTTCCTATAACTAGTGAGCCTTGGGTTGATATATCCATGAACTTTGTCTTGGGTTTACCAAGGTCAAAAGGAGGGAGAGATTCTATTTTTGTTGTTGTTGACAGGTTTAGCAAGATGGCACATTTCATTCCTTGCCACAAAACAGATGATGCAACACATGTTGCGGGGCTATTCTTCAAAGAAATTGTAAGATTACATGGCATTCCAACGACAATTGTGAGTGATAGAGATGTGAAGTTCCTTAGCCACTTTTGGAAAACACTTTGGAGCAAGTTGGGTACAAGGCTATTGTATTCAACCACTTGTCACCCACAAACAGATGGACAAACGGAGGTGGTAAATCAAACTTTATCAACACTTTTAAGGGCCATAATTCAAAAGCATTTAAAAATTTGTGAGGAATGTTTACCACATGTGGAGTTTGCTTATAATAGAAGTGTGCATGCTACAACAAACCATTCCCCATTTGAAGTTGTGTACGGGTTCAATCCATTAACTCCTATGGATTTGCTACCTTTACCTCTGGAAAAGGCCAATTTGGATGGTAAGCAAAAAGCTGATTTTGTCAAAGCATTGCATGAAAGGGTCCAGACACAAATTGAAAAGAAAACTCTACAATATGAGAAACAACACAACAAAGACCGAAAGAAAGTAGTATTTGAACCTGGTAATTGGGTTTGGGTACACTTGAGGAAGGAAAGATTTCCTAACCAAAGGAAGTATAAACTAATGCCAAGAGGAGATGGTCCATTTCGAGTCTCTCAAAAAATCAATGACAATGCATACAAGTTGGAACTACCGGGTGAGTATGGTAATGTTAGTGCAACCTAAAAATGTTTTTGATTTATCTTTGTTTGATGCAGGTGATGAAGACACTGATTCGAGGACGAATCCTTTCAAGGAAAGGGGGAATGATATGAATGAGCAAGTTGATTATAATTCTGCCAAAGACCCTTTAACTATTCATCGAGGACCAATGACAAGAGCGAAAACTAAAAGGATGAAAGAAGCCTTAACTTGTTTATTAGAAGGCATTTGGAAGGAGCAAGCTAGTCAAAACTTGGTCAAGGTTCTATGGATACAAGAAGAGCCGAAAATAATCAACCTGATTCAAATAAGTCAACATCATAAAAAGAAAGTCCAACCTTGAGAAAAGGATGAATTTTTAGCTATCTTTGAAGAATAAAGGTCATTCAGCCATATTGGACCATATTAGGAATTGTGGGCTTATTCATGAATAATTATTCAAAACAATTCAATGTAGATTCATGAGTAATCTATATTCATGCATTAGGAATATGAATGTCATTTAATATATTCATTCCCTTTGTACTTGGCCTTTGTACTATATAAACAAGGCTGACTCTCTTTGTAAGGACACATTGAGAAGTATATTCAACTTACAACACCGATGAGTGTTTTGTTTTTAAGTTCTTGCATGAACTTTGGACTTATCAAGCATTTATGTTTATGGTGTTCAAAACCCAAGAAAAAATCTTTGTTTTTTCTTTCAACTTATCAAGCTTCTTAGTTTGTGACGTTTTAAGGGAATCAAAGTACTATTCTAATTACTTCATCAAATTTTTATTGATTATGTAATTAGAATAGTTTTCCTAACTTCAATCTTGAATGATCCATCTTGTTTCAAATCGTTGGAGGGGGTCAATTTACATTCCATATGTATCATAGCTCTTTAGCTATCGGGGTATATGGTTGCTAAGTTGAAGATTTCCATCAGGAAGGATTTTAGATTTTACCTTAGTGAGGATTTCTTGGAAGATGGAGAGCTTGGACTAACAAGAATCCCTCTCCAAGGCTTCTAAATGCTGGAATGAAGGTTTAGAGAGGTTGAGGGAGAGTTTAAAGCAAGTTCTCACGGGTTGGGGGCGGTGTCACCGCCGGCCCTAACCCCTCGGCTTATAAAGGGGCTCTCGGGCGGTGCCACCGCCAAAATGAGCGGTGCCACTGCCTGGTGCCCGAGCGCTCAGGCGGTGCTACCACCGATTCTAGCGGTGCCACCGCTGGCTTGCCGCGGAAGAGAAGAAAAAATTCTTTCTTCCCCCCTTTTGTTTTTCAGAGGTGTTTGACTCAAGATATGTTGAGATATTGGATTGTACTTTAATATATCATTTGGAATCAAAAGAAAAGGATGAAATCAACTCCACAAAAGACTGGAACAAGGATGATACATTTTTCAAAAAATACATTCAAACAAGCTTATTTTCAGGGACAATTTAAC
Source organism: Musa acuminata AAA Group (assembly GCF_036884655.1). Taxonomy (NCBI): domain Eukaryota; kingdom Viridiplantae; phylum Streptophyta; class Magnoliopsida; order Zingiberales; family Musaceae; genus Musa; species Musa acuminata. The sequence continues at coordinate 32,145,828 of NC_088332.1, read as the reverse complement.
ATGCCTAATTCCCTTCTAATGAATTCAAATTGGTCTTCATTTAAGGCTTTTGTGAAAATGTCGGCTAATTGATGCTTTGTGTCAATAAATTCTAGAATGACATTATTGTTAAGGACATGATCGCGTATGAAATGATGCATAATATCGATATGCTTAGTATTAGAGTGCTGAATTGGATTTTTGGTAAGACATATGGCACTTATATTATCACATTTTATGGGAATGTTTTTCAAGTGAATTCCATAGTCTTCTAATATATTTTTCATCCAAACAACTTGTGCACAGCATGTACTTGCAGCAATGTATTCGGCTTCCGCCGTAGATAGTGCAACTGAATTTTGTTTCTTGGAAGTCCAAGAAACAAGTGCATGTCCTAAAAATTGGCATGTTCTGGATGTACTTTTTCTATCTATCCTGCATCCACCAAAATTGGCATTTGCATAAGCTATTAAATCGAATTTATCAGATTTTGGATACCACAATCCTAAATTTGGAGTTCCTTTAAGATATCTAAATATACTTTTAACACTCTTAAGATGAGATAATTTAGGATTGGATTGAAATATAGCGTAAAGTCCTACACTAAACATGATATCCGGTCTAGTCGCGGTGAGGTAGAGTAGACTACCTATCATTCCCCTATATGTTTTTTGATCAAAATTTTCACTATTTTTATCCATATCTAACTTAGTCGAAGTACTCATAGGGGTGTTTATCGCTTTTGAATTATTCATGTTCAATTGTTTTAACAATTCTAATGTATATTTAGATTGGTTAAGAAAATATACCATCACTAAGTTGTTTGATTTGTAATCATAAAAAGAAGGTTAATTCACCCATTAAACTCATTTCAAATTCATGACTCATACATTTGGTAAATGATTCACATAGTGATTCATCCGAAGAACCAAAAATAATATCGTCAACATAAATTTGCACAATAAAAAAATTAATTTTTAAAATATTTGATAAACAATGTAGTGTCAACCTTGCCTTTGGTAAAATTATTTAAAATAAGAAAGAAACTAAGCCTTTCGTACCAAGCTCTAGGAGCTTGTTTCAAGCCATAGAGAGCCTTAGTCAATTTGAATACATGATTAGGAAGAAGAGAGTTTTCAAATCCAAGAGGTTGTTCGACATATACTTCGTCGGAAATAAAGCCATTCAAGAAGGCACTTTTGATATCCATTTGAAATAGTTTAAAATTATTACTACTAGCATAGGCAAGGAGCATCCTTATGGCTTCTAATCTTGTCACAGAAGCGAAGGTTTCTTCGTAGTTGATACCTTCTTCTTGGTTGAAACCTTTGGCCATTAATCTAGCCTTGTTTCTAACCATGATACCGCATTCGCCTTGCTTATTTCTAAAGACCCATTTAGTACTAATGACTAAATGGTCACTAGGTCTAGGAATAAGCTTCCATACCTCATTCCTCTCAAATTAGTTTAATTCCTCTTGCATTGCAATGACCCAAAAATCATCTTTTAAGGCCTCGTCAATGCATTTAGGTTCGATTTAAGAAAGGAAGGCAGCGTTAGCACAAAAATTCTTGAAAGAAGAACGAGTCTGAACCCCTTTTGATGTATCTCTTATAATTAGCTCCTTTGGATGAGCATCTATATACTTCCATTCCTTGGGTAAGGAAATTTTGGAAGAAGATACCTCCAAGTTGCCATTTTTAGGAGGGGGTTCATTTAAATTCAAATTATCAAAACCAAAATCATCATCAAAATCAGTTTTCTTTAAATCAGAAATTTCATTAAAAACTACATGAATAGACTCTTCTATAACTAAGGTTCTCTTGTTGAAAACACGAAAAGACTTAGAAACAGAATAATAACCAAGAAAGATGCCTTCATCGGATTTAGCATTAAATTTTCCTAAGGCATCCTTTTTATTCAAAATCTAGCATTTGCAACCGAAAACTTTAAAATATGAAACATTTGGTTTTTTGTTATTCCATAATTCATAAGGAGTTTTTGATGAAAACGGTCTTATTAGAACCCTATTCATGATGTAGCAAGCCGTATTCACGGCTTCGGCCCAAAAATACTTGGGTAGACTATGTTCATTTAACATAGTCCTTGTCATTTCTTGTAGGTTTCTATTTTTTTCTTTCAATTACTCCATTTTATTGAGGATTTCTTAGAGTGGAGAAGTTATGATTGTATCCATTAACTTCACAAAGATTTTGGAAATCACGGCTTTGAAATTCGCCACCGTGATCACTCCGAATTGATGAAATCATAAAGCCTTTTTCATTTTGAGTGAGTTTACAAAATTTGGAGAAACACTTGAAATAATCACTTTTGTGAACTAAGAAATAGGTCCAAGTGTACCTAGTATAGTCATCCACAATTACAAAAGCATATTTGCTTCCTCCTAGACTTGTCGTGTTAATTGGTCCAAATAAGTCCAAATGGATCAATTGTAATGGTCTAGTGGTGCTAATTTGATTTTTTGGTTTGAAACTAGTTTTTATTTGTTTACCTAGTTGACATGCATCGCATACTTTGTCCTTATTAAACTTCATATATGGAATCCCTCGTACTAATTCTCTAGATGAGATCTTAGATATCAGTTTCATGCTTGCATGGCCTAATCTCCTATGCCAAAGCCAAGCATCATCATTTAGAGCAGAGAAGCACATCTCATTACTTAGTTCATCAAGGTTGATGGTGTAGACATTATTTTGTTTTAATGCAATCATAGTCATGTTATTGTTTGGTTTTTCAATAATACACATATTTGATTCGAATCTAACGATATAACCTTTATCGCATAATTGACTAATACTCAAGAGATTATGTTTCAATCCATCAATTAGTAAAACATCATCAATAGAAAAACTTAATTTGTTACCTATAGTTCCCTTGCCAATGATTTTGCCTTTGTTGTTGTCTCCGAAGGTGACGTACCCTTCTTCTTTGCTAGTGAGCATAGAGAAATGAGATGGATCTCCAGTCATATGTCTTGAGCATCCACTATCGAGATACTATCTTTTGCTCCTAGCTTGTGGGTTTGTCTGCAAAAGAGGGTGATTTTTAGGTACCCATTTGATTTTGGGTGCCTCAAAAATTGATCCACTAATTTTGTTATTCATTATTGAATTATTTATAGTTTCTTTAGGAACCCATATTAATTTATGTGGACTAATTTTCCTAAATGGACATTTGTAGGTAATATGTCCGGATTTGCAACAAAAGTTGCATTTCATATAAGATGAAACATGTAATGTAGGTCCTTTTATGAAAGTGGTAGGATTTTGATGTGATCCTTTTAAAATCCAATTCCACTTCTATTTGCGACGTGACCTTTGTTTGCAAGGATCATGTCTAATCCTTTGCTACCAACCTTAAAATTGTTTAAGGTTTCTTTAAGAAGCAAATTTTTATTTTTTATTGCTTCTAAATGCTCACACTTAGAGCATGGAGGAGTTTGAAGACTATCAAACTTATTTTGTAGGAAAACATGCTCTTTCTTTAAAATATTTAACTTCTTATTAATAATTCTACATTAATCAAATAATTCATGAAAAGCGATAGAGAGTTCTTGTAATATCCCCCACTTTTAAAAATGTATTAATAAGGATTTATATGTAAATTGGGGGACCTATATGTAAATATAGAAATTACAAGGACTAAACTGCTAAGTTGCAAGAAGAAAAAAAAAAAGAAAAGGAAAAACCGAAAATTCGGTATTATCCCACCGCCTCCCACGCAGAAAGAGAGTGAGAGCGGTGGGGCGTGAGGAGAAGAAGGAGAGTGGTTGAAGAAAAGAAGAAGAAGAGGGAAAAGAAGAGAGGAGGAAGAAGAGAGGAAGAAGAGGGAGAAGAGAAGAAGATGAAGAAGAAGAAGAAGAGAAGGTGGCTGCAGCGAGGGCTGCAGCGAGAAGCTGTGGGGCGTGGGGAGAAGAAGAGAGGAAGAAGAGGGAGAAGAGAAGAAGAAGAAGAAGAAGAAGAAGAGAGGAGGATAGCTGCGGCAAGGCTGCAGCGAGGAGGTGTGTGGCTTTGGGGAGGAAAAGGGAAGAGGAGAAGAAGAGAAGGAGAAGAAGAGGGAAAAGAGAGGCAGCTGCAGCAGCCAGGGCTGCAGCACCTCTGTTTCCCGCAGGTGGAAACCGAGGAGAGGATGTGTGGGGCGTTGAGGATGAAAAGGGAAGAAGAAGAAGAAGAAGAAGAAGAAGAAGAAGATAGCTGCGGCAAGGCTGCAGCGAGGAGATGTGTGGCCTTGGGGAGGAAAAGGGAAGAGGGGAAGAGGAGAAGAAGAAGAAGAGGAAGAGAAAGAGGTGTGATACCTCTGTTTCCTGCAGAGGAAACAGAGGAGAGGGTGTGTGTGACGCCGGGGAAGAAGGGGCTGCAGCTGCGGCGATGGCAGCTGCAGCTGGAAGAGAAGAAGAAGAGGAAGATGAGCAGGGGAGGAGGGAGAGGTTGCGGCCGTGGCTGCGGCCGCGACTGCAGCAGTTGCAGCGGGGAGAGAAGAAGAAGAAAGGAAGGAGAAGGAAGAGGAGAAGGGAAAGAAGTAGCTGCGGCTGCGGTTGTGGCAGCTGCAGCTATGGCAGGGAAAGAGGAAGAGAAAAAGGAAAGGAAGAAGAAGAGAAAGGGAAGGAGAGGAAGAAGAGAGGAAGAGGAGAAGGGGCTGCAGCTGCGGCGATGGCAGCTGCAGCTGTGGCAGGGAAAGAGAAAAAGGAAAGGAAGAAGAAGAGAAAGGGAAGGAGAGGAAGAAGAGAGGAAGAGGAGAAGGGGCTGCGGCTGCGGTGATGGCAGCTGCAGCTGTGGCTGGGAAAGAAGAGAAGGAAAGGAAGAAGAAGAGAAAGGGAAGGAGAGGAAGAAGAGAGGAAGAGGAGAAGGGGTGGCAGCTGCGGCAGTGGCAGCTGCAGTTGGAAGAGGAGGAGGAAATAGAGCAGGGGAGGAAGAAGAGGCTGCGACGTTGAAATCAGTTTGTTGGAAACTCTGAGTGTGGTGGCTGCGGCCGTGGCTGCGACTCCGGCTGCGGCTGCGACGTTGGCTGCGGTAGCTGCGGCAGCGGTGGTGGCTGCAGTAGCTGCAGTAGCTGCTTTTGGGAAAGAGAAAGAGTAGGAACGATAGAAGGGAAGAAGGAAATAGTGCAGTGGAAGGGGGCTGCGGTTGTGACCGCAGTTGCGATTGTGGCAGCGGCAACGGCGGCGGCTGTGGCAGCTGCGTTTGGGAAAGAAAAAGAAGGAATGAGAGTAAGAGAGAGCAGGTGATTGTGCCTCGATGTTCGACACGTGATGTAGTTACGAAGAAAGGAAGAAAACGGGAGCACAAAACGAAACAGAGAGAGGACACGGAGGAAAAGTAGAAAGATTGGACTGGCACCTTCCTTGGATATTCAGATCAAAATATTTGAAAGGCAAGTTTCCCACTTGTTTCGATCCTTTCTATTGCAAGTTTCCCACTTGTTTCGATCATTTCTATTGCAAGTTCCCTGATCGTTTCTCCTATAATTGCTCTGATATGTCTTATTGCAAGTATCCTGATCTTCCTCACTGCCATTTTTATCTCTACATTTGCTTTGAATATGAGGAACTTTGAATTGTTCTAGCCTTGCATTTGTTATATCTCCTGTTTAAACGTAACGATTCGAATCTGTGCAACTTTTGAGATTCTGACCTTTTGATACCGAGCTGCCTATAAGTCTTTGTTGGAAACTCTGATTTGTTCAAAACTGATTTCATTGGAAACTAGACTCGTAGACCTTTCTTTGATATATGGATTGAAAGATTTGGAATCCAAACACCTGCCCAGTTATCTGTTGAATCTGACATTATGAATTCTGCCAACAGAGATTTTGTTCTACGACACTTGCTTACCAAATTATTTGTAACTCTCTCTGTTGGACAGTTCAATTCCTATGAAGCCTGTCTTATCTGAAAGTATTATCCAATGATTATTTCTGAGTAAATTGGAGCACGATTGATAGTTTGAATCATTTGTTCAATGTGCCTCTTGTATTCTGCCAGAAATCGAGCTTTGGTCGATTTCTCATATTCTGGTTTCATTCCTTTGGAAGTTGATATCCTTTAGCTTTCTTATTCAATTGAGCTATATATTACTGCTTTGAGTTCTTGTATACTCTTGTCCTTAAAATTATTGCATTCTTGAAAACCATTGTGGAACGTTTATGCTATATCGTATTGACCCATATAGGCACATGTATATTCCATTGTTCCGCATTTGCTCCCGATATGTGCCTATTCCAGTTCATTCATTTTGACATTGAATTTATCTAACCTTCTTATTTGAATTGAGCTATATATGATTGTTTGGAATCCTTGAATGCTCTTGCTTTCATTTCGTTTCCAAATCTGAATACATTTGTGAGAGATTTGTTCCTTGCATCATATTTGACTCGTAAAGGCACATGTACGTTTGTTGTTCCGCGTGTGCTTCCGATATATGCTATTTATTGTTCGTACTGCCCTTTTGTACTCTGGTGTTTGTGGGATTGTCTGGACCTTTGCCAGAAATGGTAAAGGGTATGCGCTGATTTGCCCGCTTTGTGGGGTCCCGCTTTGTGGGATATTCTGGTATGCGCTTATTTGCCCGCTTTGTGGGGTCCCGCTTTGTGGGATATTGCTTAGAGCCTGCGATGCTCTGCCGGCCCCTTTGACTTCACCTAGACGTGGGTGGATGGAGCTCCCAGACGTGGGAGACTTTTGTCAGGTGGTCATTCAGAAATGGATGAATCACATTCTGACTGAGATCCCACTACACCTTCTGTATGATTGATATGATATCCGGAGCTTTGGTTATGTGTTTCTGTACATGCTTTGGATAAGATTGATATGTTTGCAACGTCAAAGACGACGTTTGAGCTTCTGTACGATATTTGTTTTCGATATGCTCTGAAATGCTTCATTCACTGATGATATGCTTCGAAATGTTCCATATGCCGTTGATATGCTCCGGAACATTTCATATGCCATTGATATGCTCCAATTACTCTGTGCTCCATTTGCTATGAACTGATATGTTCTGAAATGTCCTATCTGCCATTGATATGTTCCAATTACTCTGTGCTCCATTTGCTATGAACTGATATGTTCTGAAATGTCCTATCTGCCATTGATATGTTCCAATTACTCTATGCCCCATTCGTTATGGATCAAATATGTTTTGAATGACATGATACGTATGATTTGGTATCTATTGAGATGGTATCCTTGAGAATTCTTGTATTCTGCCTTGCATTATGATACCTTACTCGTTTGAAACCGTTCCTTTTGTTCTGAATATGCTTTGTCACTTGCTGAGCCGTTTTTGGCTCACTCCGTTGTTATATAAATCTTTCAGGTCAGCTTGTCACTCTTCGAGATGTTTGATTTGGGCTGAGGCAGTGGATAGCTATTCAGAATAATGGGCAAGTCTGGTTGGTTATTACGATATTGTTGTATAAGTATGCCTTGTATATAATGAAATGTTGTCGATGAACCGAAATAGATATACTGTGTCCAAGTGTTAGGAGATCTCTCTTATTTGGAATTTCAGAATGTTAAGTCTAATTTATGGTGATATTAACTTGTGGTGAATAGTTGGAGTTCTGATTGTATAATTTATTTAGCTTGTGGATTTATAAATGTTGTTCATGTTTGTCAAGTTGGCTTGGGTTGCCATAAATGTGAATTATCGAGTGATGTGATATATGATTATAAACTGCACAGGTTTTATGGATGTGAATATGAATAGAATGTTTTCAGTGTCCTCAAACGTTAGTTTGGATCCTGGATTGGTCTGTGACGAAAATTTTAAAATTCATGGATATTTTGAGGTGCGTGACAGTTCTTCAAAAGATAAATCTTCATTAATTAAATCACATACCTCTTTTCCTAAAGCCATTAGCGTGAAGTTTGCCTCATCTTTGCTGCTAGCTTCTTCACTTTCGGAATCACTTGAATCGTCCCAAGTTGCCTTTAGAGCTTTCTTCTTCTTTGGTTGCTTCTTCTTGGCTTGGGGGCATTCATTTTTGAAATGCCCTGGCTTCTTGCATTCATAGCATATCACTTGGTCCTTTTTATATTCAAGTATGTTTTTGGTGTTATTTTTAAATTTGTTCTTTCTTAAAATTTTTTTAAATTTTTGAGTCAAGAGTGCAATGTCATTTTCACTGTCCTCATCACTTGATGTTCCTTTCAAGTGATCTTCTTGTGATGTGAGTGCCATATCCTTCTTGTTCTTTGGAAGGGGGTTCTCGAGTTCGTCATGATCTTAACACGTCATTTCGTAGGTCATTAGAGACCCAATAAGTTCTTCAAGAGGGAATGTTTTAAGGTCCTTGGCCTCTTAAATGGTCGTAACTTTTGGATCCCAACTTTGAAGAAAGGATCTTAAGATTTTATTTACTAGTTCGAAGTTAGAGAAATCTTTACCAAGAGCTTTGAGTCCATTGATGACATCCGTGAAACGGGTGTACATGTCTCCGATAGACTCACTTGGTTTCATTCGGAAGAGTTCATAAGAATGCACAAGGATGTTGATTTTGGACTCTTTCACTCGGCTAGTGCCTTCATGAGTGACCTCAAGAGTTCTCCAAATATCAAAAGCCGAATCACAAATTGAAACACGATTAAACTCATTTTTGTCTAGTGCACAAAACAAGGCATTCATAGCCTTTGCGTTTAAAGCAAAAACCTACTTCTTCGATTCATTCCATTCGCTCATCGGAAGAGAAGATTTTTGAAATCCATTTTCGACAATAGTCCAAAGCTCGAAATCCATGGAAATGAGGAAGATCCTCATACGGGTCTTCTAATATGTGTAATCCGACCCATTAAACATAGGTGGACGTGTGATAGAATGACCCTCATACATGCCGGAGTAAGCCATCTCTCTTTGGTATTAAACCAAATATGAGAGTGAGCCTCGCTCTGATACCAATTGTTAGGATCGGAGCGGCACTAAGAGGGGGTGGTGAATTAGTGCAGCGGATTAAAACTTGTAAGTTCGAAAATGATTCCATAAAATGCAAGGAGATTTCGCTTTGATTGTAACTTGAGTAAAGTAAGAAACCGGAAACGATTGTAGAAAGGTAAGTACTCACAAATTCAATGAACACGCCAATTTAAAGTGGTTCAGTCAAATGACCTACATCCACTTGTGAAGCCTTCTTCAATGAGGCATCCAACTTCCACTAGCAAATCACTTTGAAGGGAAAGGACTAATACCTATCTTACAACCTTTACAAGTGGTTCACACTCTTACAATTTTTCAACAAGAAGAAAGGAGGTGAACACTCAAGCAATTTGAAAACAAGACTTGCTAAGACTTTGCTAAGGCTCTTATCTCAAACTAATGCTTTGCAAAAGTTGTATTCTCTGCTGAGAATTGAGGGGTATTTATAGGCCCCAAAAGGATTCAAATTTGGGTTCCAAATTTTGAATTCTCTTGGGTTTCCGAGACTGGCAGTGCCACCGCCTGTCAATGTCTGTCAGATGGTGTACTGGCGGTGCCACCGCCTAATCTCGGGTGCTGGGCGATGCCACCGCCTAGTCTAGTGGTGCCACCGCCTGACACTTCGGGCTCTGGGCGATGCCACCGTCCGTCCTTACATATCTCTAGTTTGGTTTTAATTCCATCCCAAACCAGGTCACTTTTGGGCCCAATTGGCCCCTAACCAAGATATAGGATTATCCCTTAATCCTAACCCTAATTACATGTGAACTACATACCCAAAAATATAATCCTAAGCAAGTTTTTAACCGGCAAACGTCGAGTTTTGTTTCGGCGAGCTTTCCTGCGATCTTCCGACGGACTTCCGATACGCCCTCGGGTTTCTTTCGATGAACTCCCAGCAGCCTCCCGATCTTGTGACGAATTCAACGAGTAGCCGAGCCTTCTCGGTGATCTCTGTGAACCTCTGACGATCTCTTCGGCAGACTTCCGAAAGTTCCGACACGTCTTCGATCTTTCTTGGTTAGTTCCGACAGCATCACCGACGAATCTTCAGACTCTCAAACGTCGATCGAACTTGACTCCGGTATCCTTGCTTTATGTTTTTAGGCTATCATAGTTAATCCTGCACACTTAACTTCAATAATATGGATTAGATCAATTAACCCATCAATTGATTTCATCATCAAAATCCGAGATTCAACACTTTTTTGCCTTCCTTTTCTTTTGGGTCTCACCATCATAGAGAATTGATTAAGCCTTCTTGATAGTGCTCTCTACCTCCCTCAATATATTAAGGAGCTCAAGGAGAGTCATCTCAAGCTTATTTATATTAAAATTCATTATGAATAGAGAAAAGGAATCTGGTAGGGACTGAAGCACAAGATCCACATATAGGTCATCCTTATTGGGAAATTTAGGGGCGACATCATATGCACAACGGAAGAACAGAAAACAAAAATCCCCAAATTTTCCAATAATTTATTCGTCGTCATGCGAAGATTTGTGCGCAAAATCGGTAAAATCAAAAATTGCATATATGAAAGATTGTGTTTTACCTAGAGAGATCGTATATCCCTGAATCCCTACAAATCTGTAGGAGAGGATGAAGGAAGTCAAGCACCCTCCTCTCTAGCAGTGATCCACACAACAAGACTACGATAATACTCCTCAAATCTCTAAGCCTACTATTTGAGAAGGAGAAAGGGAGAGGAGAATAGGAGATGACAACCAAGAGAAGCTCTAACTTATGAATCTTTGGTCCCCTCCTATTTATATAGGCCCCCTGTCAACTTAACTCTAATGGATCCTGCTCTATTGGGTATTAGATCTTCATCCAACTATCCAAGCCTCCGAGATTAGTGGATCTCTATCCAATAATCTCTTATTGGCTCTTATTGGATCTCATCCATAGGATCCAATAATTTAGGGGCTTATTGGATATCCAATAAGATAGGAGCTTCGATAGATATCTCATATCCGAACCTCTACTCGTCACAATGCCTACCATATGTGTGTGACCCTCTAGGCCTAATATCGAGCTAGTCATGAGTCATACCTATCAAAACTCTTTCTAGCTTAGTGAATTATTATCTCCATAATAATTCACTCGACTCATCAACGACGGACGTACTAGGCCACTATGTCATAGTCCCGAGATGATACAAGGGAATCTAATCTATTGGACATGTTTATCCTCAGTTACCATGTATCTATAGTCCCTTATCCATCTAATATCCCAAAAGTCATATATCGGGCATGGTGCTATCAGACCCATATGGATTCTACTCGAGTCTCGCTCTAATCAGATTCTCTTATAGAACTCTTTTTCTCTCAATCCGAATGACTAGCCATGGATTTTTTTGAGCAAAAATATATAGGATATTCCTCTCATGACACCGAGAGTAGATGATCCTCTATCGACACACAATAGTCCTCGTAAGGTTGACTGCTACTCCCAATGACTGATTGTACTAGATTTGAAACTTCGAAACCTATAAGTCTGATATCAAAGAGTGGAGTACTCATACAGGACATCCTTGATGTCTCAAGTCTAAGGACCAGGTACACTACTAGGATAACGAAATCGATATCTGACAATGAGGTATCATTAACCATCTAGCATTCCATGAGCGGATCATTTAGTGAACTCATTCTCTAATAAGCACTTGCATTATATCCCTACTGTCTCCACACGAGCAACTATAAGACCAACCGTCTCCATCATATGTATGAGTATACAATACACCAATATGTTTGGTTATCTCTATATCCCTCTCGAGTAACCTATGACCGAGATAATTTAGGATATGTGTTTAACGGGGATTTGGTCTCATTATCGTGATCGCATCACGATCCGATTTCCATTGCATAGATCTATGGGCATTACAATATACAACAAGTAATATAAAGTGATAAAATATTAAATAATAATAAGTAAAAAGACTACGTGTCAAGTCACATGTTCCATCACTCACATGATTGGCTTGTAGGGCACCTATGACTAGCAATCTCTCACTTGACCTAAAGTTAATCACATATGTGTTTGATTCCCATCAGACCCCTGTGATGCTCAAAAACAATCTGAGACAATGGCTTTGTTAGTGGATCTGTGATATTATCTTTGGATGTAACTCTTTCCACTACTATATCTCCTCGGGTCACGATCTCTCTAATAAGTTGTATCCTCCTCAGAACACTTCTAATTAGACTTGAGTTCCCTCATTTGAGCAATCGCTCCATTATTGTCGCAATATAAGGGAATCAGCTCCTTACTGCCCAACACAACTCTCAGATCTATGATAAACTTCTTCATCCAGACTCCCTCTTTTGTTGCCTCTACTGCAGCAACATACTCTACCTCTATGGTCGAGTCCAATAGTAGTATCTTACTTGGAACTCTTCCAGCATACTACTCTTCTATTCAGGGTAAACACATACCCCGAATTAGACTTACTATCATTGACATTGGACTAGAAACTCGAGTTCGTGTAGCCTTCAACGCTGAGGCTACTACCTCCATATACTAGTAAAAGATCCTTAGTCCTTCTCAGGTACTTAATGATACACTTTACTGCTTTCCAATACTCCAAGCTTGGATCCACTTGATACTTTTTTGTGACACTTAGAGCATACACTATATTAGGCCTAGCACATAGCATGACATACATTATAGACCCTATCGCTGAGGCATAGGATATCATATCCATGTTCACCCTTTCTTCAAGAGTCTTTGAGGACATACTCCTAAAATACAATATCCTATGTCTCATCGATATGAGACATCTTTTGGAATTTTCTATGTCAAACCTTTTGATAATGGTGTCTATGTACCTGGACTGGGACAAGCCAAGCATCCTCTTGGATCTATCTCTATAGATTTGAATCCCCAAGATATATGATGCTTCCCCTAAGTCCTTCATGGAGAAGTGTCTAAATAACCAAGCCTTTACTATGGATAGCATTCCTACATCATTTCCAATGATCAGGATGTCATCCACATATAACACCAAGAAGGTGATAGTACTCCCACTTACCTTCATGTATACACAAAGCTTATCTTCGTTCTTAACAAAGTCATAAGATCTGATTGCCTCATCAAATCTTATGTTTCAACTTCGGAAAGTTTGCTTCAATCTATAAATGGACCTAAGCAACCTACATACCTTATCTAAGCAGTCCTTGGATATGAATCTCTCAGGCTATATTATATACACCTCCTCGAGGTTGACATTGAGAAATCTAGTTTTCACATCCATTTGTCAAATCTCATAATCATAGTGTGCTACAATAGCCAATAGAATTTGGATAGATTTTAGAATGGCTAGGGGTGAGAAGGTTTCGTTATAGTCAACATCTTGCATTTGACAATACCCCTTAGCCACTAGTCTTGCTTTATCGTGTTAGGATCAAGAGCACTAAGAGAGGGGGGGGGTGAATTAGTGCACCGGAAAACCTTCTACGATAAAAACTACGTTCGTTCGTTAAAAGTGATTTGCGTCTAAACGCCGATTCGGAAAGCACTGAACTTTGAAACACGTTCGTAAAAGCACAGAAGGCAGTAAGCTATTGAGGTGGTTTATAGTAAAGATAAGATGCTCAAAGTAAATGCAAACCAAGATTTAGAGTGGTTCGGTCAATCTTGACCTACTCCACTTTTGGCTTCCTCCACCAACGAGGTCACCGACGTCAACTAGAGGCCTTCCTTCAATAGGCGAAGGCCAACCACCCTTTTACAGTTTCACTTCTTTTGACGGGCTTAGGAGACAACCCTTACAGAATTTTCTCTCCTCTCTTTAAAGTTCAGAACTTGGAAGAAAAGAGGGAGAAGAACTTTTGGCCTTTACAACAATTTTGAGCTCTAAAAATCACATAACAAGATCAAGATTTCGGTGTTTGTTCAGTGCTCTTTCAGTGCTGAATGGGTGGCGTATTTATAGGCCCCAACCCAGTTCAAATTTGGAGCTCAAAATTGTCAATTCCCGGAATTCTGGGATCAGGCGGTTGCACCTCCTGACTGGAGCAGTTGCACCGCCTAGTAGAGCTCGAAGACTGAGCCTCTAGGCGGTGCCACCTCCTGTCAGGGGCGGTTGCACCTCTTGCCAGAGCTCGAAGAACGAGCTCAGGCTGTGCAACCTCTTGATTGAGGCGGTTGCACTGCTTAGCTAGTGCTCGGAGACCGAGCCCAAGCAGTGCCACCTCCTGTCAGGGGAGGTTGCACCGCGCAGTCTCGCTCGGAGACTGAGCCCAGGTGGTGCCACCGCCTGGCTGGAGCGGTCGCACCGCCCAGTCTTGCTCGGAGACTAAGCCCAAGCGGTGCAACCTCCTGCCTTGGGCGGTTCAACCGCTTGGCAGAAATTAGGGTCCGAATGGGTTGATCCATTCGGCCCAATTTGGGTTTTTCAAGGGCCCAATTGCCCCAAGATTAAGTTAATGGGATCACCTCCCATTTCCAACTTAATCATTGTGCTAACTATGATATTCCCTAAGACATTTACTGCAACTTGCTCCGGTGCGTCAATCGCTTCTTCCGGCGAGCTTCCGGCGAACTTCCATCGATCATCCGATGAACCCTCGGTGATGCTCCTACGGACTTCCGGCAAACTCCTGGACTTGCGACGATCCACTTGGCGAGTTCCGACGAGCTTCTTTGGCAAGCTCATGGACTTCTCGGATTTGTTCCCGTAGAACCTCCGACGACTGTCCGAACTTCCGTCGAACTCTCAAACTCCCAACGTGATCATTGTCTTGACTCCGGCGCAACTCCTGCTGCATGTCTTACCTTCATCGTAGTTAATCCTACACACTTATCTCAACATATAGATTAGATAACAAATGACAATTGACTTCATCATCAAAATCCGAGATTCAACAATCTCCCCATTTTTTATGATGACAATCAATTGATATTGGAGTTAACCTTAACTCCCCCTGTCTATATGCCATACTTGAGATAAGTCATTTTAGAATTCAAAACCTTTGAATTCAAGAGACATATTGATAAGTTAAAATCATTTAAACTTATCAATACTCCCATCATGATTCCCATCATGATGTATCTCTCTGAAGATGATGTCAAGGCTTGACATTCATTTTCAAATTTTACATAATAGGTTTGAATGATGGTAATAGTAGCAATTCATCAGATTGTAAGATATCAACATGTAAAACTGTGAAGTAAGATTTTGATATCATTACAAAATACAAACAAGGCATTATGCAAATTATAGCAATCATAGCATCAATTCATATATCTCTTGGTGATGCAAGCATGGCATTAATACTTATATATTTCTCGGTGATGCAAGCATGGCATTAATACTCATATATTTCTCGGTGATGCAAGCATGGCATTAATACTCATATATTTCTCCCCCTTTGTCATCAACAAAAAGCATGGTAATTGTGATAGTAGGAGAACAATAAGCGAATTTTGAGCATAAGTGTGATAGTCGTTCATGCCTTTATTAGGTTCAAGTTATTTTCCAATAGTAAGTGATAGGAAATCAATTGTATAAGCATGATATGTAGATCACTTTGAATACTTCTTCTTTTTTATTTGTTATAATCTTTTTGCATGAAGGAGGAAGGCCATTTGTAATACCAGCTATTTGTGAGTTTACTCTGAGTGAAGTTAAAACCGATGAGAGATTAAATCATGCTTCAGGTATCAAGATATGTATGTGAAGCAAATCTTTGCAAGTAAAAGCACTATCATCCATATTTCAAGATGAAATTCATAAGCAGGAATCATTTCATCAAATCCATTTCAGAAAAATATTTTTCACATATAAGTGTATGAGAGATGTATTTGCTAGTTGATTACATATGTCAAAAATCAATGATATGAACTAAACTTGATATGACATATGCTTGTTAAGTTCGGAAGAGAGTAAACTTGATATGTTAGGATCAAGAGAATCCGAAAATGAAATTTGACTCTTTCTTGCATTCGGAAAAGGTTTTGCTATAGATATTCAATTACAATCATGAAGGTAAAGCATGCTTGTTATCATGGAAGTTTTGTATTCAAGCACATAATTTCCAACATGTAATTGTGTAAAATCATTATGTCAATCAAGTGATTTGATCATTCAATCAAGAAAGTTCAAAAAATAATTTTAACATGTTCAATCATTAGGACGTATTTTTGCCATAGTTTTTCAAATACAATCATGAAGATAAGGCATGCTCATCATCATGGTAGTACGATGGCAAGTTTACAATTTTAAGACACGCAAGCTAGTAATTTTGAGATGTTCAAGAAAGCAACTCTTGCTTCTTGAAATATAAGTTTTGCTACATGTGCAAGTTAACTTTTTGCTTCTGCAAGATATCATTCCTTGGTGATGTTCAATATAGCAAGTTCTACATCATGCAAGCTAGTGAATCTTATAACATTTTAGAACATGCATAATCACCAAAGCATCATAAATTTTAATGATATGCAAAATTACAAATTTTGCATGTTTGCATTTGTGCATCTTGAGATTTGTAAGATAGCACTTCTTGGTGATGTTCAAGATAGCAATTCCTTTTCTTTTGAGAAGTGTAATTATTTTCTTTCTCCTTTTTTTTGAATTATATGAGCTAACAAATTAGCTTTCAAGCATGTTTTGCTCCCCCTTTGTCATTGTCAAAAAGAAGGGAAGATCCTTTACGTTAATTTCTAAATTATGACAAAGGTAAATAGCATTGATGAAAATTCAAGTCTTGAATGTCAAAACAATTATTTTATCATGAATATTTCATCATTGCATGAATCATTATCATCATATATATTTTTAAAACATATAAACTCATTATTATATGATTCCAAATCATCATTCCTATTATTTCAATCATTGTTTCAATCATCTTTATAGCTTATTATGCACAATATGTCAAACCATCTAACATGATACAAACATTTATTTTCAAATTATTTATCACTATTTTCATGTATGATAATAAAGTGTTCATGATACCGAACATTAAATCAATATTTTTTAAGTATTTATCACTTCATTTTGATCATGATACTAAACATTCATCATTTAGAGCATTCATGACATTAAATCAACATTTATAATACTTCATTTCAGCAACAACTCATAGTATTTTAAATCATGATTCACATCATATGCAATACATCACATCATAATTAAAAAGCTCAAGTATTGCGTGCATCATTGCAAATCATAAATGTTTTATATCATGATGGTATCAATTTTGTTTAAATTATATCCTACCATGCATGATCATAACTTTTCATTTGTATACATCAAAATAAATTAATGAATATTTCATGTATTCATATCATCACATAAGGAATATCAAGAAGAAAATAATTGGGTGATGAGATAAACCTTTCATGAATACAAAGAATTACATAAAAATCATATCATGAATACAAGGAATACAGGTCACAATCATTCAAGAGAAAAATCATCATTCATTTTCAATTCATTCAATTTGACAAATCATGATCATGATTTTGATAAAACTCATTTCAAATTTAAATCATCAAAATCATTTTTATGGCTCACAAAATTTATAACATAAATAGATTCATGATTTCATTGATAATATATTTTCCCCTTTTTTTAAGTGTTTCATCTTAAGTGATCGATTTCATGTAAGCATGCCTTTTCATTTATGTCAAATGAAAACATGCATCAACGTTTATGATCGTAAAATGAATTTCATCATAAAACCATCAAGACCAATAAGTCACAAAATTCATCATGTATAACTTTAAAATCTCATGCATAAAATCATAAATCATGGTATCCAAACATTTAGTATTTTTATTACATCATTATGCATCATTGAGTATACAATTGTCAAGCATGACACTTACGCTATTTCATATAACCATGCCTATTTCATTTATGTCAAACATGCATCAGTTTTTAAAACCACTGTTATTATCATGAAAATCGATAATCCATAATTATCAAGAATCATCATACATAATTTCAAAAATATATACTCATTAATCATAACTTCAAATTAAATATGATTTCATATACTCAAAATCAAGAAATAACAATGGACATCACCATGATACACATTATTACTTCTTAACCATGATTTCATATTTTCAATCAAAATCATTTTGTTTGTTTATCATAAAATATGCAATATTATCATTTTCGAAATTACTAGCATGATCATAATGATTTTTTTTTTAACATTAATTCTAAATTAAAAAAGAAAATACATCATGAGAGCATCAAGTAATTTCAAAATAATTCAAGAGAGTTGAGTTACTTACCTTGTAATCGAAGTCCGTCAAAGCCCAATTCGTCGTTTCACCTTTGGAAGTTCTTGATTCATCCTTGGTTGCCTTCCTCTTCTTTGGCCTCTTCCTTCGTTCAAGTTCATTGTCTATTTTAGATTTTTGTTTAATAAACTTATTAAGATTTAGTGTTCGAAGTTCAAGTTTATCATTGTCCTCATCACTTGAGTCATCGCTCAAGTGGTATTCATTTATCCAGAGTTCCAAATCCTTCCTGTTCTTTGGAAGGTGACTTTGTTCATCATGTGCATTGTGCACTATTTCATATGTCATCAACGAACCAATTAGTTCTTTAAGTGGTAAGTTGTTTAGGTTTTTAGCTTCTTGTATTGCAGTTACTTTTGAATCTCACTTCTTAGAAAGAGAACGTAAAATCTTGTTTACGAGTTCAAAATCCGAAAAACATTTTCCAAGAGCTCTTAAACTATTGACGACATCCGTGAAATGGGTGTACATGTCGCCTATAGTCTCGCTTGGTTGCATTCGAAAAAGCTCAAAATCATGCAATAAAATGTTAACTTTCGAGTCTTTGACTCTACTAGTTCCCTCGTGCATGATTTCAAGTGTTCACCAAATGTCAAAAGCCGTTTCGCACTTAGAAATCTGATTGAACTCATTTGTGTCCAAAGCGCAAAATAAGGCATTCATAGCCTTTGCGTTTAAAGAAAAATACTTCTTCTCCAGATCCGACCATTCGTTCATCGGCTTAGAGGGAAGTTGAAAATTATTTTCAACGATATTCCATAAAACCAAATTTATAGAAATCAAGAAAACCCTCATTCGAGTTTTCCAATAAGTGTAGTCCAATCTGTAAAACAACGGTGGACGAAAAACCGATAAGCCCTCTTGAAAGCCATGAAAAGCCATTTCTCTCGGGTGTAAATCCGAAATGAGAAATACCGGGCTCTGATACCAATTGTTAGGATCAAGAGCACTAAGAGGGGGGGGGGGGTGTGAATTATTGCACCGGAAAACCTTCTACGATAAAAACTGCGTTCGTTCGTTAAAAGTGATTTGCGTCTAAACGCCGATTTGGAAAGCATTGAACTTTGAAACACGTTCGTAAAAGCACAGAAGGCAGTAAGCTATTGAGGAGGTTTGTAGTAAAGATAAGATGCTCAAAGTAAATGCAAACCGAGATTTAGAGTGGTTCGGTCAATCTTGACCTACTCCACTTTTGGCTTCCTCCACCGACGAGGTCACCGACGTCAACTAGAGGCCTTCCTTTAATAGGCGAAGGCCAACCACCCTTTGACAGTTTCACTCCTTTTGACGGGCTTAGGAGACAACCCTTACAGAATTTTCTCTCCTCTCTTTAAAGCTCAGAACTTGGAAGAAAAGAGGGAGAAGAACTTTTGGCCTTTACAACAATTTTGAACTCTAAAAATCACAGAACAAGATCAAGATTTCAGTGTGTGTTCAGTGCTCTTTTAGTGCTGAATGGGTGGGGTATTTATAGGCCCCAACCCAGTTCAAATTTGGAGCTCAAAATTGTCAATTCCCGGAATTCCGGGATCAAGCGGTTGCACCTCTTGACTGGAGCGGTTGCACCGCCTGGCAGAGCTCGAAGATTGAGCCTCTGGGCGGTGCCACCTCCTATCAGGGGCGGTTGCACCTCCTGCCAGAGCTCGAAGACCGAGCTCAGGCGGTGCAACCTCCTGACTGAGGCGGTTGCACCGCTCAGCCAGTGCTCGGAGACCGAGCCCAAGCAGTGCCACCTCCTGTCAGGGGAGGTTGCACTACCCAGTCTCGCTCAGAGACTGAGCCCAGGCGGTGCCACCGCCTGGCTGGAGCGGTTGCACCGCCTAGTCTCGCTCGGAGACTGAGCCCAGGCGGTGTAACCTCCTGCCTTGGGCGGTTCAACCGCCTGGCATAAATCAGGGTCCGAATGGGTTGATCCATTCGGCCCAATTTGGGTTTTTCAGGGGCCCAATTGCCCCAAGATTAAGTTAATGGGATCACCTCCCATTTCCAACTTAATCATTGTGCTAACTACGATATTCCCTAAGACATTTACTGCAACTTGCTCTGGTGCATCAATCGCTTCTTCCGGCGAGCTTCCGGTGAACTTCCGTCGATCATCCGATGAACCCTCAGTGATGCTCCTGCAGACTTCCGGCTAACTCCTGGACTTGTGACGATCCACTTGGCGAGTTCCGACGAGCTTTTTTGGCAAGCTCATGGACTTCTCGGATTTGTTCCCGCAGAACCTCTGACGATTGTCCGAACTTCCGTCGAACTCTCGAACTCCCAACGTGATCATTGTCTTGACTCCGGCGCAACTCCTGTTGCATATCTTACTTTCATCATAGTTAATCCTGCACAGTTATCTCAACATATAGATTAGATAACAAATGACAATTGACTTCATCATCAAAATCAGAGATTCAACATATCGGTCTCTACCTTTCCATTTACTCTGATCTTCTTCTTGAAGATCCACTTGCAACCGATAGATACAATACCCTCGGGTGCATCAACCAGGATTCAAATCTTGTTAGAGTATATGAAATCTATCTCAGAATTTATGACTTCTTACCACTTCCCGAAGTCTATACTCGTAATAGCCTCCTCGTAGGTTTAAGGCTCAATATCCTTAATATCCTCTTCTCTAATATGTCCCACATATCTCTCAAGAGGATGGGATACTTTATCGGACCTACGTAAAGTCGGAACTTGTGTGCTAGGTACCTAAACAGACTCGGGCTATGGAGTGGTGCTTGAGCTAGATTCTCTAACCTCGCTCAACTCTATCATGCTCCCACTATCTCCACCAAGAATATGTTCCTTCTCAAGGAACACTGCTCTCTTGGCTACAAAGACCTTTTGGTCCTTAGGATAATAGAAATAATACTCATAAGTTCCCTTAGGGTATCCCACGAATTTGCATCACTCCGTCCACAATTTCAATTTATCGGGATTGTGTCTTTTAATGTGGGCAGGGTAGTCCCAAATCTTAATAACATTAAGATCGAGTTTCTTCCCTTTCCATATCTCATATGGTGTAAATATTACTGACTTAGTTGGAACTCTATTCAGAAGGTAAGCTACGATCTCTAGGGCGTATCCCCAAAATGAGATGGGTAGGTGGGCAAAGCTCATTATTGACGGCACCATGTCTAACAGTGTATGATTTCTCATTTCAAATACACCATTGAGCTGAGGTGTCTAAGGAGGTGCCTATTGGGATAAAATCTCATGGTCCTTGAGGAACTGGGTGAAGTTTGTATTCAAGTACTCACCTTCTCGATCTGATCGAAGAGTCTTGATACTCTTTCTAGTCTGGTTTTCCACTTCATTCTTATACTCTCTGAATTTCTCAAAGGCCTCGGACTTGTACTTCATCAATTACACATGTCCATACCTTGAGAAATCATTAGTAAAAGTAATAAAGTAGGAGTAACCACCTATAGCGTGAGTTGGCATAGGTCCATATACATCACTAAGTATGAGTTTCAACAATTTAGTGGCTCTCTCTCTCCAGTTCCACTAAAAGGAGAGTTGGTTAGTTTTCCACGAAGGCAAGGCTCGCAAGTTGCATATAACTTATAGTTGTATGGATCTAGATATCTATCCTTTAGCAACTTTTGAATCCTTCCCTCATGGATATGACCTAGCCAATAATGCCACAGGTATGCATTGTTCACCTTATCTTATTTCCTCTTGGACACACTTATATTCATGATATGTGGAGCAGTGTCTAGCATAAACAAACCATTATGCAATGTTCCTCTCGTGATGATCTCATCATCTAATAATATTGAACAACCATTGTTCTCAAAAAACTAATTTATATCCATTAACTATCAAACATGAAATAAAAATAATATTTTTGATAATAAAAGGAACAAAATAGCATGTATCCAATTCAATAATAGGTCTACTAGGCAAATGTAGGGTGACCTCGCCAACAGCTACTATAGCAACTTTTGTTCCATTGCTCATCTTGAGATACATCTTGCCTCTCGCTAATCTCCTAAGTCTTGCTAGAACCTGTAACGAATTGCAAATATGATAAGAACTACCAGTGTCAAATACTCATGTGTTATCATAAGAATTTGACAAATGGAGACTGATCTTGAATGTACTGAAGCTTCTGTTTCACCCTCTCTGCAAGGTACTCTTTGCAGTTCCTCTTCTAGTTCTTATCTTTGCCGTAGTAGAAGCACTACCCTTTGTCTTTTGCTGGATCCTTTTTAGTAACCTTTGCTTTACCCATTCTGCCCTTTCCCTAGCCCTTCTTAAGAGATTTTTCTACCTTCCTTTTTTTTTTGTCTCACCAGTATAGAGAATTGACTTCTCTTTCTTGATAGTGCTCTCTACCTCCCTCAATATATTGAGGAACTTAGGGAGAGTTACCTCAAGCTTGTTCATGATTAATTCATTATAAACTGTGAAAATGAATCTAGTAGGGACTGAAGCACAAGATCTACATACAGGTTATTCTCTAGGACAGTTCCTAGACCTGTAAGTTTCTTTATCCACTCAATCATCTTTAGGACATGGTTCTAAACCAGCATCCCCTTAGTCATCCTAGCATAGAAGAGCCTCTTGGATATCTCATATCGCTGAGAACTTCCCTTTTCCTCAAATAGTTTATGGATATATAGGTGAATGGATCTAGCCATATTTTCATGTTGTCTCTGTAACTCAGGAGTCATGGAACCCAACATGTAACATTGACAAGAGTAGAGTCATCTATGTACTTCACGTAGCGAGTGATCTCATCCTTGCTTGCCCCTTCCTCGAGCATAGGCATCACTATATCAAGGATGTATGCGATTTTCTCTATTGTAAGAATAATTCTCAAGTTATGGAGTCAATCCATATATTTCAGACCAGTGAGGCAGTTAACATTAAGTGTGCCATGTAAGGGATTTGAAAGCAACATTTTCTAAAAATAAAGATGCAATAAAAATAAATAATATGCAGATTTTATAAAAAAAACAAATAATCAAGATATGGACTTCTATCTTAATCTACTCTCACTATTTTTCTGGCAAGTCATGCGACACCCTTAACACGTGAAATGGAAGTCTCCGGCAAACTTTTAGTGGGGATCAGGATCCAATCAGTGTCTTAGTGTAACCTCGAGGGACTCGACTAATCATACTAAGCCCAAAAGGTAGGCAACTCTTGCCGATCACAACTCCTTGTAATTCCCATTTTGTTCAGCCTCCAAACCACCATCATCTCAAGGGACTCAACCAACCATGATGTTCGGTTAAGTTAACACCATCATTACAAGATGAGTCTGATTCAATGATATACCCTCGAGAGACTCGACCAAGTATATCATGTCCTTAGGTCACCGGTGACATCTCTATATCATAAGCAAGATAACAAATTACGATATAGGTGAGCCTCAAGGGACTCGACCAAGTCAATCTACATCGAGAATCGGTCCCTACCTATAATGACGGAAGGCCACGTGGATCAATCTTATTGCCTCACGTTAACCAACTTAATATTATCAAGAGAAGATATTTTGATTTGGTCACCTATGACATGTCAGACATATACATATTTAATATATATCTACATCGCATGAATATATATATATATATAGTAGGTGTATAAGCAATCACACATTACATGAGCAATCACACCAGATGATCATGGATCACATCCTAATATGATCAAGCCCGAGCTAGTGGGCCCAATCACTCACATCAAGATCTATGTGTGCAATGGCGCATCGTTATACCTTGTAATCGTTTATCTCATCCTTGTTGGTTCTGTCAGTATCTCGATGCATCTCCATGCGTCGTGATTGTCCGTCTCGACCTCGTGGGTCTCGCTATCACTTTCAATCTCCTACTATTCCTCATCATGTAATTATAACTTAATTAAAGTCACGTAGACCCGACAATAAATGAGAAATAAATTGGAGGCTCATAGGCCCCAATAATAATAATAGTCACATCATAAGTACACACACATCACATGGTCTATGATCATCCATCCATATCATACATCACATATACATATCATTATATAGGACTACTAGATAAATAATAATAGTTAATTAAACTTTTTAATTATAAAATATTTTTTTGAAATTTAGGACATGCAAAAAAAATTTCTGAATTATGAAGGACATTTTAGTAATTTAGATAAAAAAGGATAAAGTTGAAATTTGTCAAATGCTAAGGGATAAAATTGTCCTATTGCCTAAAAATGCCCTAAACCTCTTATGCTTTGTTGTGGTCATCGCCACCCCGCTGGCGGCAATCTCTTTGGGTGGGCGAGGAAGTCGCCTTTGCCCACGGGTGGTGTGCTTATAGGCGGGCGCCCCTACAAGTGATCGCCTCTATCGCAGATGGTGGGCGGGTAGAGTGGGGTTGGGTGGGGGGCGCCGCCCCTACCCAGGTAGATGACTTTTGCTCATGATCGCAGCGCCCATAGGCGTCGCTACGGGTGTTGCCCTCGGGCAGGCTACCCACAGGCATCACTCATGCGGTTGCCTGCCTACGCCCCATAGGCTACCGACCACCTGCACGTAGGTGGCCAAGCCTCAGCCAAGGCTGTAAGTAGCCATTGGCCAACCAGTGAGGGCAACAACAGTTGCTGCCCTCTCTTGTCTTTTGTGTCAAAAATTTTGATGCCAAAAGTTTTTCTAAAACACAACACACGTAGTTCAAAACCTATCTTTCGCATGAATAACCTAGCTCTAATACCACTGTAGGAAAATCTAAGGGCGATATCACATGCGCTGTGAAAGAACATAAAAACATAAATCTCATATTTCCCAAAAAAGATGTTCGTCGTTGTATGAAAATTGATACGCAAAACCCACGAAATGAAAAAGGCACATATGAAAGATTATGTTACCTAGGGAGATCATATATCCCAGAAATCCTATAGATCTATAGGAGTAGATGAAGGAGATCAAGCATCCTCCTCTCAGATCTATATATCGTTTGGCTGTAAGTCAGACCTATCAGAACTCCTTCTAGCTCAGTGAATTATTATCTCCATAATAATTCACTCGACTCATTGACTGTGGACATACTAAGTCACTATGTCATAGTCCCCAAACGATATAAGGGAAACCAATCCTTTAGATCTATCTATCCTCAATTACCATAAGCCTATAGTCCCTCATTCATCCAATATTTCAGAGATCATATATTGAGCATGGTACTATTAGGCCCATACGATTTCTCCTCAAGTCTCGCTCTAATCGGATTCTCCCAGAGAACTCTTTCTCTCTTAATCCGAATGACCTTAGCCAAGGATTTATCTGAGCAAGAACACATGAGATATTTCTCTCATGATATCGAGAGTGGATGATCCTCTATCGACACTCAATAACCCTAGTAAGATTGACTACCATTCCTAATGACCGAATGTATTAGATTTGGACCTACATCCACTAGAGTGGATGATCCTCTATAGTGGTTTGGTCATTATAACCTACATCCACTCCCGATTCCTCTTTAGTCGAGGTCATCGGCTTCCACTATCGATCTTCTTTCAATGGGTGAAGATCAACTACCCTTTTATACTCTTTCTCCTTTTGATAGGCTCAGGAGAGAACCTTTACAACCTCTCTTTATTAAACCTCACTTCTCCCTTTAGAAGAACTTTCTAAATACTAAGAGAGATTGCATAATTTTTCTCAAGTATTCTTTCTCCCCTTTTCAACTCAATTTTCATGCTTTCCATGTAGGAATAGCTAGGGTATTTATAGACCCCAAATGGCTTCAAAATTGGAGCCAAAAAAGGTCTCATCCCATATTTCCTAGGTCCAGGTGGTACCATCGCCTATGCTGAGTGGTACCATCGCCTACAGCACTAACACTGGGTGGTACCACTACCCAGTCTGGCGGTACCATTATTTGACACGCTCTCAGAGACTGTGTCCGAGCGATACTACTACCTAATCTGGCGGTACTATCACCTAACACAATCTTGGAGACTGAGACTTTAGTAGTGCTACCGCTTGACCCAACTTTTGGGTCACTGAATGGGCCTTTCTCTTGGCTCGAAACAACTCCAATTCGGGCTCAATTTGTCCCTAATTGAGTTGACCTAATTATATTCTAAACTAACTCAATTATGACTTAAACTAACTCAATCTATACAAATTATTACAAAGCACAAATCATCTATTGTCTAGCATGTCATTGGTTCTTCCAACGCTTCATCCAATCCTTCGACGTATCGTCCTCTCCTTTAGCGTATTACCCAATCGGCATGTTAACACCCACAACTTCTAATCTCCTTAGCACAATGTCCGATCCTTCGACCCAATGCCTGAACTCATGGCACGAAGCCTTCTGTCGACATGTCAACCGATCCTTCAGCCCGACATCCAATCTCCTGACATGTTCAACTTTTACCCAATATCTGATTCTTTCTACTTCAATCAATTTGCCTATCCTTGATCAAAGCTAGTCCTATATCACTTAAACGCACATTAGATTATAAACTCATCAATTGATTTCATTATCAAAATCTGAGAATCAACACAAGATAACAATTTTTGCTTCTCTTGAGATGAGTAAGCCAGCACTTGTTGCTTTTCATTATGATGTGCAAGCTAGCAATTTTTCTTTTCTTTGCGATGTGCAGCTAGCAAGACTTTCTCCCCTTTTGTCATTGTCAAAAAGAAGGGAATAATACAATGTTATAATTATTTTTCCTTTACATCAATTTTCATATAATGACAAAAGGTATATAACCATAGATACAAAGAAATTGTACATAATAAAACTTAAGTTGTAAACATCAAGAAGTCAAGTGGCATATCATGGTTTATTTGGATAAGTCAAATAGCAAAAAGAAAGAATTATAGTAAACGATCTTGATTCATAAAAAAAATCTCAAGTTATAATTCCAAGAAATCAAAAGAAAAAATCATGATTTATTTGGATAAATATTCTCTTTAATAAAATACAAGAATCATAGGGATCTTGATTCATATAAAGAAAATCTCGAGTTATAATTATGAGAATTCAAGTCCATAATTTAGATAAAACTTCTCTTTTGTAACAAAAAGAAACATAGGAGATCAAATAAGAGATTTCTTTTGTAACAAAAAGAAACATAGGAGATCAAATAAGAGATCTCTTTTGTAACAAAAAGAAACATAGGTGATCAAATAAGAGATCTTGATTCACAAAAAAATCTCAAGTATCAAATGAAGATTTGGATAAAACTCATTTAAATTTAAATCATCAAATCATCAAAATCACTTTGATAGTTCAAGATATTCATAAAAAAATAACATAAATAGATTAATTAATCTCTTTTTAAAAGATTCGATTAAATTTTAGGGATAGAGACATTTTCAAAAAAAAAAATGCATTCCCCCTTTTTTATTCAATTTATGTGATTAACTTCATATACGCATGCCCTTTTCTTTTATGCTAAAAATCATGCATCAATGTTTAAAAATGAAATACAAGTTTCATAAAAAAAATCATCAAGATCAATAATATAACCATTAATAAACCACCTTCAAGAAAAATATTTGATTAGTTACAAATGATTCCTATGCTAATGATTTTTTCCTTTATTATTATTGTTTCGTCTAGTGAGCTTTGTAAAGTATTTTGGATCTCTGATCATATGCCATGAGCATCCATTATCAAAATTTTATTTTTGCTCCTAGCTTTCGATTGTAGACATTTCTACAAGAAAATGTGGGTTTGCTATATGTAGCCATTTAACTTTGGGTCCTATCTTATCTATTGGCATTAAGTCCTTTTTTGTTCCTTTAAGAACCCAAACAAATTTATGCGAGCTATAATTTTTGAATGAACATTTATAAGTAAAATGACCATGTCTACCACACAAATTATACTTAACCTTTGGGTAAATATGTAAAGTTGATCCTTTAATAAAAGTAGTCGGCTTTTGTTGAGTGTTGCTACTCATAAAATTGATTTCTTCCTTTCTATGAACATGACCCTTATTGACAAGAAACATGTTTAAAGATTTGCTACCAATTTTTAATTTTTCTACCATTTTTTGTAATAGCAAAATTTTCTTTATGTATAAATATAATTCTTCACATTTAGTATAAGGTATTAACATACAGTTATCATGCTCATTTTTTAATTATTTAAATTCACTAAAAAGATAAGCATGATCCTTTTTTAGTATTTTATATTTTTTACTGACTAATTTACACTCATCAAACAAAATGGTGAAAGGCATTAAGTAATTCATTGTAAGGTAAAGGGGTTGAGTCAATTACCTCTATTAGGATCGAGTTGGCACTAAGAGGGGAGGGTGAATTAGTGTAGCGGATAAAAATCACATCGGTTCAAAATCTCTTTCGATAAAATTGTTTTGATAAAGTGAGTTTAACTTTGAAAGCATACGGAAGGGTGTGTAGCAAAAGTAATGAGGAAATAAAGCATTTTGCAATAAAGATAAATAGCAAAACAGAAATATAAACTGTTTTATAGTGGTTTGGTCATCGTGACCTACATCCACTCCACTAATTCCTCTTCCATCGAGACCACTGGCATCCACTAACGATCTTCCTTCAATGGGCAAAGATCAACTACCCTTTTACACCCTTCTTCTCATTTTCACAGGTTTAGGAGACAACCTTTACACCCCCACTTACTCCCTTCTTAAACTGCACTAACACTTAGAGTATTTAGAGGAGTTCTCACAATATTACAATAGTATTTTTCTTCTATTTTTGCTCTCAATTCGTGAGTATATTAACCAAGAATGAGAGGGGTATTTATAGGCTTAAGTGGATTCAAACTTGGAGCCTAAAAGTGTCTCATCCTCGATTTTCAGGTACTGACGGTACCACCGCTTGTGTTGGGTAGTACCACCTCCTACAGCACTGGCACTAGGCTATACCACCACCTAGAAGACTATGTTTGGATGGCATCACTGCCCAGACTGGTGGTACCACCGCCTAACAGTCTTAGAGATTGAGTCTAGGTGGTACCACCGCTGACACAGTCTCGGTGACTATGCCACCGATGGTTCCATCTGTTGGGTCATTGTTTGGGCTTTTCACTTAGCCCAACACAACCCAAACTTGGGCCCAATTGACCTCTAATTGAGTTGGCCCAATTTCAACCTAATTATATGCTAATTACAAATTTTAAGGCATACACTAAGCTTAATAAGTCTAGTAAGTCTAGGTTTCTTCCGGTGAACTTCCGACGATCTCTCGGTAATGTTCTAATGGACTCTTGATAAGCTCTTGGACTTCATGATGATCTTCTTGGTGAGTTCCGACGAGCTTCTTTGGCAAGCTCTTAGACTTCCCGGTCAATTCCGATAGAAATTTCGAAGAATGTTTGGACTTCCGACAAACTCTCGAGCTCCCAACGAAATCTCGTTCTTGATTCCAAGACTTCATTTTGCTTTATGCCTTGATCGCTATCATAGTTAATCCTCCATATTTAAGACCTTCTTCGATCTAGACAATTATTACAAAGCTTGAATCAAATGTTGTTCAGCATATCATTGGTTCATCGATGCTTTATCTGATTCTTCGGCGCATCATCCTCTCTTGCGACCTATTGCACAATCGGCCAATTGACCTTTGTAATCCGATTTTCTTGGTGTAATTTTTGCTCTTCTTGGCCTGATGCCTGAACCCATGGCTCGAAGCCTTATGTCGATACGTCGACCGACCCTCCGGCTCGACGTCCAATCTTCTGACATGTTCCACTCCGGCCCAATAGGATTCTTCTTGCTTTAATTGTCTCTCCCTAATCGAAGCTTCCTACGTCACTCAAAATACAGATTAGATAAACACTATCAATTGATTTCATTATCAAAATCCGAGATTCAACAATCTCTCCTTTTTTTATGATAATAACCAATTGATGATAGAGTTAACCTTAACTCCTTCTATTAATATGGCATATTGATAAAACCTTGAATTCAATTCAAAGTAATATTTCATCATGAATATGTGCAACACATTATATGCATATCATTGTATTGCATGCATCATTATCATAAGTTTTGCATGTATCATTCAAATCATTATGGTATCAAAATATCAAAGTATATTACATCCTATATGTATGATCATCATATCATCATATCTTCTCCCCCTTTGTCATCAACAAAAAGGAGAAGTGCAACTATCAAGTTTTAGAAATATAAAAGTTTAGTAACATACAAGCTAGTTTACAATTTTAGCTTCTTTTTTTAGATATGCAAGTTTGCAAATTTTGCTTCTTGAGATAGGCAAGATAACACTTTTGCTTCTCTTAAGATTGCAAGCGAGCAATTCTTAATGATGTTCAAGATAACAAGTTCTGTCTTCTCTTTTGAGAAGTGCAAGCTATCAATTTTTCTTCTACTTGAAACGTGCAAGCTAGTAATTCTTGCTTCTCTTTTTAGTTGGGCAAGCTAGCAAGTTTTAGATATGCAAGCTAGTAAGATAGCAAGTGTTACATCAAGTAAGCTAACAAATTTTACATCATGCAAGCTAGTAAATTTTACATTATTTTAGAATATGCAAGCTAGTGAGTTCTTTCTCCCACTTTGTCATTGTCAAAAAGAAGGGAAGAATATAATTTTGTAATTCTTTTCCCTTTACATTGTTAGGATCGAGAGCACTAAGAGGGGGGGGGGGGGGTGAATTAGTGCAGCGGAAATCTTTCTGCGATTAAAAACGAAAGCTGCGTTCGTTCGATAAAAACTATTTTGATGCAAAAGCCGATTCTAAGATTACTTATGATTAAGTGCAGTTTACGTCTAAACACAGTTTGCGTCTAAGCGCAGTTTACGCAGTTGCGTCTAAATGCAGATTGCGTCTAAGCGCAGTTTGCATCTAAGCGCAGTTTGCGTCTAAGCTCAGATTGTGTCTAAGCGCAGTTTGTGTCTAAGCGTAGATTGCGTCTAAGCGCAGTTTGCGTCTAAACTCAAATTCGAAAAGTTCTGAACTTAGACACTCGTTCGTAAAAGCGCAGAAGGCAGTTTGCAGTTATAAATGGAATCAAAACGTAAACGTAAACTGCAAAGAAACTCGTTCGTAAAACCGCAGAAGACAGTTTGCAGTTATAAATAGAATCAAAACGTAAATATAAACTGCAATGTAAGGATCGTACGAAAACACCGATTTACGTCTGAATGCAGATTCGGAAAGATCAGAACTTAGAAACTTGTTCGTAACAGCGCAGAGAGCAGTAGCTATGTAGGAGGTTTGCAGTAATGATAAAGTGCTCAAAATAAAAGCAAACCAGAGATTTAGAGTGGTTCGGTCAGTCTTGACCTACTCCACTTTTGGCTTCCTCCACCGACGAGGTCACCGACGTCAACTAGAGGCCTTCCTTTAATAAGCGAAGGCCAACTGCCCTTTTACAGTTTCACTCCTTTTGACGGGCTCAGGAGACAACCCTTACAGAACCTTTCTCTCCTCTCTTTACAACTCAAGACTTGAAGAATAGAAAGAGGAGAACTTTTGGACTTTACACAAATTTGAGCTCTTAGAATCACAGAAAAGATCAAGAATTCGGTGTAAGTCTGTATCTTTTCAGTGCTGAATGGGTGGGGTATTTATAGGCCCCAACCCAGTTCAAATTTGGAGCTTAAAACGATCAAATCCCGGAATTCCGGGATCAGGCGGTTGCACCTCCTGACTGGAGAGGTTGCACCGCCTGGCAGAGCTCGAAGACTGAGCCTCTAGGCGGTGCTACCTCTGTCAGGGGCGGTTGCACCTCTCAGCCAGAGCTCGAAGACCGAGCTCAGGCGGTTGCACCGCCTGACTAGGGAGGTTGCACCGCCTGGCAGAGCTCGAAACTTGAGCTATGGCGGTGCTACCTCTTGACAGAGGAGGTTGCACCGCCCAGTCTCGCTCGGAGACTGAGCCCTGGGCGGTTGCACCTCTTGGTTGGGGCGGTTGCACCGCCCAGTCTCGCTGGGAGACATAGCCTGGGCGGTGCTACCTCCCTGCCTGGGCGGTTGCACCTCCCACAGCAATCTGGGTCCGAATGGGTTGAACCATTCGACCCAACTTGAGTTCTTCAAGGGCCCAATTGCCCCAAGATTAAGCTAATGGGATCACCTCCCATTTCTAACTTAATCAAAGTGCTAACTATGATTATTTCCTAAGACATATTATGCAGCTTGCTTCGGTGCGTCACTTGCTTCTTCCGGCGAGTTTCCGGCGAACTTCCGTCGATCATCCGATGAACCCTCGGTGATGCTCCTGCGGACTTCTGGCAAACTCCTGGACTGCGACGATCCACTTGGCAAGTACCGACGAGCTCCTTTGGCAAGCTTCTGGACTTCTCGGATTTGTTCCCGCAGAACCTCCGACGACCGTCCGAACTTCCGTCAAGCTCTCGAACTCCCAACGTGATCATTGTCATGACTCCGACGCAACTCCTGTTGCATGTCTTACTTTCATCGTAGTTAATCCTGCACACTTATCTCAACACACTGATTAGACAAACAATTGTCAATTAACTTCATCATCAAAATCCGAGATTCAACAATCTCCCCCTTTTTGATGATGACAATCAATTGATAATGGAGTTAACCTTAACTCCCCCTGTCAATATGCCATACTTCTTGAATTGAAAAACTTTATAAATTCAAGAGACATATTCCCATTATGATTCCTATCATAATGTATCTCTTTGAAGATGATGTCAAGGCTTGACATACATTTTCAAATTTAACAAGTCTGAATGATTGTAATTGTAGCAAATCATCATATTGTAAGATATCGATATGTAAAGCTGTGAAGCAAGATTTTGATATCATTACATGATATACACATTTCATCACATGGTAAGATGTCAGTTCGTACGATGCAATTTTTTGTTTGATATCTTGATACAAGGCATATGGCAATCATATTTTTCTTGGTGATGCAAGTATGGCCTAATCATAGCATCAGTGATAGCAACCATATCATCAAACATATCAGCATCAGTAATCATACCATCATTAGTGATAGCAAACATATCAATTCATATATTAGCAAACATATCAATTCATATATTTCTCCCCCTTTGTCATCAACAAAAAGCATGGTAGCATTCACAAAAAGCATGGTAGATGTGATTCGCAAAAAGGCTTGACATGCATTGAATATTTCTTCTCCTTGTTATGTTATAGTTCGTTGCTTGAAGGAGGAAACTCATTTTTCAAAAGGTTTTCATAAGAGTGTACAGGAAAATCCTATTTCAAACCGAAAATAAGATGAACTTCTTACATGCATTCGGATATGAGTAAGCTACTGATTTTCAAAAACATTTGTCACATAATTTTCAACATGTTATTTGATCAAGTGATACCAAGGCATGTAATAGTAATCAATAACGTCCGAAAAATAATTTTAACTAGTTTAAGTATTCGGACACATCAACATTCCTAATTCTCTTCTTATGAAATCAAATTGTTCTTCACTTAGTGGTTTTGTAAAGATATCAGCTAGTTGATGTTTCGTATGAAAGTCATATTGCTGACTTATCAACTACATTGGTATGTCACTTTATATTTATCAAGGCATAAGATTTACAAAACATTTGGTTTCAATGTAAAATCCGAGATAAACAACAAGAGGTGTTTGTGACTTTGCATATGCTTAAAGAGTAACACATGGAGTTTACAACATAGCAGGTAACCATATTAAAGACAAAATCCTTCATGATGAGTAACATAAGGAGTTTTCAACATGCCATATCAAAGATAAAGTCCATGAGGAGTTTACAACAACAGCGGATGATAGTATTCATACAAGCTCATTCATGAGGTGGAAGATTAAAGTGCCTAAATAAAGAATCAAATTGTCGATGTATTTGCTGCAGCTCAGTTAGGATTTGATCTTGTCGATGTTCAAGTCGTTCTTGTCTTTGTTCGAATCGATCCATCCGAATCCCGATGTCTTCGACAGATGACGTGTGAGTTTGCTCCAATAGATGTGTTTCCTCAAAGGGACAGATCAGAGGAGATTGGGTACCCCTAAAGACAGGTGTTTCCGGTTCTGGTTCAGGTTGAGGGGGATCAGTTCTTCTTGGCATTCTAACCCAGTTACCGTTTCTATAAAAACATCTCAGTCGGTGAAGTAGATTTTTATTAATTATGTTGAATCTATCTACTTTTATTACTTCTTCTTCCGGTGGTATTAGAATATCATAGGCTTTCATTATTCTAGTTATCATACCATATGGGAGCATCATGTCTTTCTTAGATAGTTCTAACATGTTTTGTTGGATTAGATAACCAAGGCAGATGTCATGTCCTTTCATGATCATATACATAGTTCCTAATTCTAATTGGCTTACTTCATCATGATGATATTGTTTAGGAAGAATGATGCTAGTTAGGATGTGATGAAGTACCTTAGTGTTTAGAGGCAGTAAATGTTCACAACTTTTAGGAACAAATTCTAAGTTCGGATTAGCAAAAATTGTTTGTAGGGCATCAACATATGTTGTTCCAATATTTTCATCATCCCATGCTCCTCTAAAGTAAAGTCCTCTACTTTTCATGGGAATGCCTATCATGTCGCAAATGAATCTATCCGTAATCGAAATATGTTGTCCTAAGAGATAGGTGGACATCCTTTCTTCTTCATCTACTAGTATGTTGTTGTAAAACAATCTTACTAGTCTTAGATAGATGGGTTCATTAATTTGTAGGATAGGGAGTAGATCTAAGTTTGCAAACCACTGGATTGTTTCTAAGTCTCTTAGCTCACTTAAATCTACGTATTTTCCCTTGTTAACATTCCTAAGTTCAAAAGAGGAAAATTTTTCAGCATGGTAGTTTGAGTCGAAAAGGGTGGAATCAAAATCTTCTACTAATCTCCTCTTTCCCTTGTTCCTTGAGGATCTTCTAGATCCCATAACTACTGCTGTTTAGAATAATAGTGATGAGCAAAAGCAAATGAATCAAGAAATAGAGTTTTAGAGATTACCTTAATGAGATCTTCAAGAGAGGGAACTTCAAGAGAGGGAAGGAATGTTGATGCTTTGCTTCGAAATGAAGAGTATTTGGGATGCTAAGATGAGGGAAATGGGGATGGAGGAGACTTAGGAGAGTAGAGGAAGGAAGAAAATGAGTTGGGGTCGGTTTCACCGCCAGCCCTAGCTTGAGTTATAAAGAGGGCAGAGTTGCGGGCGGTTGCACCTCTGGCTGGAGCGGTGCAACCGCTTGCAACCCGAGACAGCTGGAGGTGCTACCTCCAGCTGGGGCGGTGCCACCGCCTGGTGAGCACTTGATCTGAAATTTTTTCGTCTTGAGGAGAGTTTTCATTCAACTTCTCCTACGTAAGAATTTTCATTTTAAGACAGGGACTTTGGTACGATCAAGGTAGGTTTTTAACGTGCACATTTCCAATGTCGTACACAAATTTGTGATAGTTTCTTCAAGTTGATAAGTCTTGCAAGATCATGACAGAGTTAGTCATTTCATGATACGAGTTAAGTTGGAAGGTTATGAAAGGATGAAATTGATGGGTTCGAAAATCCAGGGATATGTGAATTTCAGAATCATACGTTTCTAATTCTTGAAAAGTTAAACAGGATTGTATCTAGGTCGTATTAGTGATTTTACCCTTGTTGTTGTTTCTGAAGGTGACATAGCCTTCGTCTTTGCTAGTGAGCTTAGAGAGTTGAGATGGATCTCTGGTCATATGCCTTGAGCATCCACTTTCAAGGTACCATCTCTTGCTCCTAGCTTGGGATGGTGTGGGTTTCTACAAGAAAGGATAATTTTTAGGTACCCATTTGCTTTTGGGTGCCTCAAAGATAGATCTACATTGTTTATCATGTTGCATAGAGTTTATCATGGTTCCTTTAGGAACCCAAATCAATTTGTTTGGACTAATTTTCCTGAATGGACAACAATGCGTCTTGTGTCCAATTTTGCAACAAAAGTTACATTTTGCTTGGTGTTGAACATGTAAGATGGGGCCTTTTATAAAGGTCGTTGGATTTAGGTGAGGACTTCTCACAAATCCAATTCCACTTCTTTTTGGAACGTGACCCTTGTTTGCAAGGATCATGTTCAATGACTTGCTACCAACCTCGAATTTCTTCAAGGTGTCCTTGAGTAGCAGGTTTTCCTTTTGGAAAGTTTCTAGATCATGACATTTGATACATGAATTTAAACTATCATGATGTTCAATTTTTAACTTATCAAAATCACTAGTAAGACTATCATGCTCTTTTTTCAGCAATTTGTATTTTCTATTGATAATCTTGCATTCATCAAATAAGTCATTGAAGGCATTTAATAATTCATCGAAAGATAAATCAGCATCTAATAAATTCGTTACCTCCTCTCCGATGGCCATTAAGGCGTAATGAGCAACTTGCTCGGTGTTGGATTCCTCTTCCTCGGACGCGCTCGAATCATCCCATGTTGCTTTGAGCGCCTTCTTCTTTGTTGTTCTCTTCTTGGCTTGAGGACAGTCACTCTTGTAGTGTCCCGGCTTTTTGCACTCATTGCAAATAACTTGATCCTTCTTGGGTTCAAGTTTATTTTTAGTATCATTCTTAAACTTGTTTCTTTTAATGAACTTTTTAAATTTTCTTGTTAGAAGTGCCAAGTCATCGTCACAGTCCTCATCACTTGAGTTTTCTCTCAAGTGGTCTTCCAAAGTTCTAAGTACCATATCCTTCCTGTTCTTTGGAAGGATGTCTTCTTGCTCTTCATGAGCTTTGCAAGTCATCTCGTAGGTCATTAATGACCCAATTAGTTCTTCAAGAGGGAAGTTGTTTAAATCTTTTGCCTCTTGAATAGCAGTGACTTTAGGATCCCAACTCTTAGGAAGGGATCTTAGTATCTTATTTACGAGCTCAAAATCCGAAAAACTTTTTCCGAGTCCTTTTAGACCGTTGACAACATCCGTGAAGCGGGTAAACATGTCGCCAATAGTCTCACTCGGTTTCATCCGAAAAAGTTCAAAAGAGTGTAACAAAAGATTGATTTTTGACTCTTTCACTCTACTTGTGCCTTCATGAGTCGCTTCGAGTATGTGCCAAATATCAAATGCAGTTTCACAAATCGAAACACGATTAAATTCGTTTTTGTCAAGTGCGCAAAATAAGGCATTCATAGCCTTTGCATTAAGAGCGAAAGCCTTCTTCTCCGAATCGTTCCAATCGATCATTGGAAGAGAAGACTTTGAAAAACCATTCTCAACAAGATTCCAGAGTTCAACATCCATAGAAATAAGGAAGATCCTCATTCGGGTCTTCCAATAGGTGTAGTCCGTCCCATTAAACATGGGTGGACGTGTAATGGAATGGCCCTCTTGGTTTCCGGCGTAAGCCATCTCTCTTGGATTTTAATCCGTTTGAGAGTTAACCGGGCTCTGATACCAATTGTTAGGATCGAGAGCACTAAGAGGGGGGGGGGGGGGGGGTGAATTAGTGCAGCGAAAATCTTTCTGCGATTAAAAACGAAAGCTGCGTTCGTTCGATAAAAACTATTTTGATGCAAAAGCCGATTCTAAGATTACTTATGATTAAGTGTAGTTTACGTCTAAACACAGTTTGCGTCTAAGCGCAGTTTACGCAGTTTGCGTCTAAATGTAGTTTGCGTCTAAATGCATATTGCGTCTAAGCGCAGTTTGCATCTAAGCACAGTTTGCATCTAAGCTCAGATTGTGTCTAAGCGCAGTTTACGTCTAAGCGTAGTTTGCGTCTAAGCGCTGTTTACGTCTAAACTCAGATTCGGAAAGTTCTGAACTTAGACACTCGTTCGTAAAAGCGCAGAAGGCAGTTTGCAGTTATAAATGGAATCAAAACGTAAACGTAAACTGCAAAGAAACTCGTTCGTAAAAGCGCAGAAGACAATTTGCAGTTATAAATAGAATCAAAACGTAAATATAAACTGCAATGTAAGGATCATACGAAAACACCGATTTACGTCTGAATGCAGATTCGGAAAGATCAGAACTTAGAAACTTGTTCATAAAAGCGCAGAGAGCAGTAGCTATGTAGGAGGTTTGCAGTAATGATAAAGTGCTCAAAATAAAAGCAAACCAGAGATTTAGAGTGGTTCGGTCAGTCTTGACCTACTCCACTTTTGGCTTCCTCCACCGACGAGGTCACCGACGTCAACTAGAGGCCTTCCTTCAATAGGCGAAGGCCAACTGCCCTTTTACAGTTTCACTCCTTTTAACGGGCTCAGGAGACAACCCTTACAGAACCTTTCTCTCCTCTCTTTACAACTCAAGACTTGAAGAACAGAAAGAGGAGAACTTTTGGACTTTACACAAATTTGAGCTCTTAGAATCACAGAAAAGATCAAGAATTCGGTGTAGGTCTGTATCTTTTCAGTGCTGAATGGGTGGGGTATTTATAGGCCCCAACCCAGTTCAAATTTGGAGCTCAAAACGATCAAATCCCGGAATTCCGGGATCAGGCGGTTGCACCTCCTGACTGGAGAGGTTGCACCGCCTGGCAGAGCTCGAAGACTGAGCCTCTGAGCGGTGCTACCTCTGTCAGGGGCGGTTGCACCTCTCTGCCAGAGCTCGAAGACCGAGCTCAGGCGGTTGCACCGCCTGACTGGGGAGGTTACACCGCCTGGTAGAGCTCGAAACTTAAGCTCTGGCGGTGCTACCTCCTGACAGAGGAGGTTGCACCGCCCAGTCTCGCTTGGAGACTGAGCCCTGGGCGGTTGCACCTCTTGGCTGGGGCGGTTGCACCGCCCAGTCTCGCTGGGAGACATAGCCTGGGCGGTGCTACCTCCCTGCCTGGGCGGTTGCACCTCCCACAGCAACCTGGGTCCGAATGGGTTGAACCATTCGACCCAACTTGAGTTCTTCAAGGGCCCAATTGCCCCAAGATTAAGCTAATGGGATCACCTCCCATTTCTAACTTAATCAAAGTGCTAACTATGATTATTTCCTAAGACATATTCTGCAGCTTGCTTCGGTGCGTCACTCGCTTCTTCCGGCGAGTTTCCGACGAACTTCCGTCGATCATCCGATGAACCCTCGGTGATGCTCCTGCGGACTTCCGGCAAACTCCTGGACTGCGACGATCCACTTGGCAAGTTCCGACGAGCTCCTTTGGCAAGCTTCTGGACTTCTCGGATTTGTTCCCGCAGAACCTCCGACGACCGTCCGAACTTCCGTCGAGCTCTCGAACTCCCAACGTGATCATTGTCATGACTCCGGCGCAACTCCTGCTGCATGTCTTACTTTCATCGTAGTTAATCCTGCACACTTATCTCAACACACTGATTAGACAAACAATTGTCAATTGACTTTATCATCAAAATCCGAGATTCAACATACATCAATTTTCACATCATGACAAAGATAAATTTAAATCAAATGTGATGAGGTATACAATTTATGAATATAAGGGAGTATCATAAATAAATCATGGCATGAAAGATATAATATCAAAGATTATTTGAATACCAAGAGACATGATTCATATAGAAAATTTTCTCTTAAATAAAATGCAAGAATCATACGAGAATAAAGAGCAAGAGATCTTGATTCATAAAAGAAAATCTAAGTTAAGAAATCAAGTGAAGGTTCATGATTCGATTGGAAAAAAAATCTCATTTAGATTCAAATTATCAAAATCATTTTCAAGAGATTCAAAATGACATAAATTAATTTATCAATCTCTTGAGATGCTAGCGATTTTCTTTCTCCCCCTTTTCATTGTAAACAAGAAAGAATAAGAGGGGAATTTTTTATTAGTGCAATTTATTTCCTTCTTACATCAATGCTCTAAGCATCATATAAATACAAAAGTAATCATATGAAAATCATGACATGAAACATGAAAGATCAAGAAAGATCAATTCGTAAATAATTCATCTTGACAAATCTCCATTTTAGTAAATAACAAAAAGAAATTTTAGGAGATTAAATAGTCAATGATCTTCAAATATAATCTTATATTATAAATTCCAAGAAATCAAGAGAAAAACCATGATTTATTTGGATAAATCTCAATAAGAAGATACGAGAACACATAATAAGATATCTTGATTCATAAATGATTTCATATTATAAATCTCGAGAAATCAAGATCATGATTTTGATAAAACTCAGTAAATTTAAATAATCAAAATCATCAAAATTACTTTCAAGAAATTCAAGATATAAATAGATTTATTAATCTCTTTTTGAAAAATCAATAAGAGAGTGATAGAGAAATTTTCAAAGTGCATTCCCTTTTTAGTTGTTTCAATTTATGTGGCTTGATTTCTTACAAGCATGCCCAAGTTTTTACACCAAATCAAAACATGCATCAATGTTTAAAACGAAAAAAGAACTTTCATTATTGCAAAGATCGATAAGCTATTAATCATAATAATTATCATGCATAATTTTGAAATAAAAACTCATTAAGCATAATCATTAAACATGATTTCATAAAGCATTTTCAATCAAAATCGAAAATCATTAATTTAGATACATATTATTTTTTCTTAAAAACATACATAGAATTAATCATTAGATTTAAATCTAACATTTTGTTGTATTTTTATAAAACATGCAATTATCAATACCATTTTCAAAATTAGCTAGAAAAAAAAAAGCATGATCCCCTTTTATTTATTTATTTATATTTTATATATTAATTTAAAAATAACATATGAAATGCATCAAGTAATTTTAAAATAAAGCAAAGGGGTTTTGGTTACCTTGTCGTTAAAAGCCGTTACGGCATAGTTTGCCACCGCGCCTTTGTTGGTTTGTTCTTCATCTTCAGATAAACTTGATTCGTCTCAAGTTGTCTTGAATACTTTCTTCTTCTTTCGTAGTTTCTTATTTTTAAGTTTATTTTTACTTTTTGATTATTGTTTTAAGTACTTGTTAAGTTTTATTGTGAGAAGTTCAAGGTTATCATCATCATCACTTGAGTCATCACTCAAGTGGTATTATATTATTCGAAGTGTCAAATCCTTCCTGTTCTTTAGAAAGTGGTTATCATGTTCATCATGTTCAACATAAGTCATTTCATAGGTCATCAAGGACACAATAAGTTCTTCAATCAGAAAATGGTTCAAGTTATTTGATTCTTATATTGTCGTTACTTTCTAATCCTAATTTTTAGAAAGAGATCGTAAAACTTTATTAACAAATACAAGATTCGAAAAACTTTTACCAAGTGCTTTTAAACTATTGACGACATCCGTAAAATAGGTGTACATGTCAACAATAGTTTTGCTTAGCTTCATACGAAACAACTCAAAATTATGCATCAAAAGATTAACTTTATAATCTTTTACCCTACTTGTGCCTTGGTGTGTGATTTCGAATGTATGCTAAATGTCAAAAGTCGTTTCGCAAATAGAAACTCGATTGAATTCAATTTTATCTAAAGCGCAAAACAAGGCATTCATAACCTTGATATTTAAAGAGAAAGTCTTCTTCTCCAGCTCATTCCAATCATTCATTGGAAGAGAAGACCTTTCAAATCTATTTTCAACAATATTCCATAAATCAAGGTTCAAGAAAAGCAAGAAAACTCTCATCCGAGTTTTTCAATAAGTGTAGTACGTCCCATTGAACATGGGAGGACGAACGATAGAAAAGCCCTCTTAAAAGCCGAAAGAGTCATTTCTCTTGGGTGTTAAATCAAATAAGAAAAATATGGTACTGATACTAACTGTTAGGATCGAGTCAGCACTAAGAGAGGGGGGGGGGGTTGGGTGAATTAGTGCAACGGATAAAAATCACGCCGATTCAAAATCTCATTCGATAAAATCATTTCGACAAAGTGAGTTTAACTTTGAAAGCATATGGAAGGGTGTGCAGCAAAAGTAATGAAGAAGTAAAGTAGTTTGCAATAAAGATAAACAGCAAAACAGAAATGCAAACCATTTTATAGTGGTTCGGTCGTCGTAACCTACATCTACTCCATCGATTCCTCTTCCATCGAGGCCACTAGCATCCAGTAATGATCTTCCTTCAATGGACGAAGATCAACTATCCTTTTACACCCTTCTTATCCTTTTCATGGGTTTAGGAGACATCCTTTACACCCCCGCTTACTCCTCTCTTAAACTACACTACACTTAGAGCTTTTAGAGGAGTTCTCACAAGATTACAACTGTGTTTTTCTTCTTTTTTTTGCTCTCAAATCTTGTGTTTGTTAACTAGGAATTAGAGGGATATTTATAGGCTCAAGTGGATTCAAACTTGGAGCCTAAAAGTATCTTATCTTCGGTTTTTGGGGTACTAGCAGTACCACCACTTGTGTTGGGCGGTACCACCGCCTACAGCACTAGCACTGGGCAGTACCACTGCCTAGAAGACTATGTCTGGGTGGTACCACCACCCAGATTGGTGGTACCACCGCCTGACAGTCTCCGAGACTAAGTCTGGGTGGTACCATAGTCCAGACTAGTGGTACCATCACTGACATAGTCTCGGAGACTATGCCACTGATGGTTCTATCTATTGAGTTACTGTTTGGGTCTTTCACTTGGCCCAACACAACCCAAACTTGGGCCCAATTGGCCCATAATTGAGTTGACCCAATTCTAACCCAATTATGTGCTAAATACGAATTTTAAGGCATACACTAAGCTAAATAAGTTCGGTAAGTCTAGGTTTCTTCATATGAGCTTCCGACGATCTCTTAGTAGTGTTCCAATGGATTCC
Source organism: Musa acuminata AAA Group (assembly GCF_036884655.1). NCBI lineage: Eukaryota > Viridiplantae > Streptophyta > Magnoliopsida > Zingiberales > Musaceae > Musa > Musa acuminata. The sequence continues at coordinate 32,103,089 of NC_088332.1, read as the reverse complement.
TAACAAGCTCCTGGACTTCATGACGATCTTCTTGGTGAGTTCCGACAAACTTCTTTGACAAGCTCTTGGAATCTCGGTCAATTCTGATAAAACTTCCGACGAATGTCCGGACTTTCGATGAACTCTCGAACTCCTAACGAAATCTCGTTCTTAACTCCGGGACTTCATTTTGCTTTATACCTTGATCGCTATCGTAGTTAATCCTGCACACTTAAAACTACTTCGATCTAGACAATTATTATAAAGCTTGAATCAAATGTTGTTCGGCATGTCATTGGTTCATCGATATTTCGTCTGATTCTTTGGTGCATCGTCCTCTCTTGTGATCTATTGCCCAATCAATCAGTTGACCTTTACAACTCTGATTTCTTTAGTGTAATTTCTGCTCTTCTTGGCCTGATGACCGAACCCATGGCCCGAAGCCTTCTGTCGATATGTCGACCGACCCTCCAGCTCGACGTCCAATCTTCTGATATGTTCTACTCTAGCCCAACATGATTCTTCCTACCTTAATTATCTTTCCCTGATCGAAGCTTTCTGCGTCACTCAAAATGCAGATCAGATAAACACTATCAATTGGTTTCTTCATCAAAATCTAAGATTCAACAACCTCATCGTCAAGAGCCATCAATGCATAGTTTACCACTTCATCTTCATTAGTTTGCTCCCCATCTTTTGATGCACTTGATTTGTCCCAAGTTGTCTTGAGTACTATATTTTTCTTTGGCAATTTCTTCTTCAGTTTTGTACACAACTATCTTTAAAGTGTCTCGGCTTCTTGCATTCATAGCAAGTGGTTGTGTTCTTTTTTAGTTCATTTTTAGATTCTTATTTTAATTTAGTCTTTTTTTCATAAACTTTTTGAATTTTTTTGTGAGAAGTTCTATGCCATTTTCACTTGAGCTCTCGCTCATGTAGTCTTCTTTAGGTTTAAGTGTAATAACCTTTCTGTTCTTTGGAAGGTTATCCTCGTGTTTATCATATGCCAAATAAGCCATTTCATGTCATCAATGAACCGATAAGTTCTTCCAGTAGAAAATTGTTGAAGTCCTTTACTTCTTGTATTACAGTTACTTTCGGATTCCAGCCCTTTGAAAGGGATCTTAGAACCTTGTTTATAAGTTCAAGACTAGAAAATTATTTGTCAAGAGCTTTCAAACCATTGATGACATCTATAAAAACAGGTGTATGTCTCCAATGGTTTCACTTGGCTTCATTCGAAACAATTCAAAACTATGTATCAAAAGATTAATTTAGACTCTTTAACTCTACTTGTGCCTTCATGTATAATTTCGAGTGTGTGCCAAATATTATATACAGTTTCGCATATAGAAATAGGATTAAATTTGTCTTTGTCTAAAGTGCAAAACAAAGCATTATGATATTTTTGTCAAAATGTATTTTTGTCAAAATCACTCCATTCATTCATAGGTTTAGAGATTGTTTGAAAACCAAATTCGACTATATTCCATAAATTGAAATCCATAGAAAGCATGAAAACTCTCATTCATGCAGTCCATCCCATTGAACATAGGAGGATGAGTGATAGAGTATCCCTTTAGATTATCGATAAAAGCCATTCTCTTAGGTGTTAAACCAATCGAGAAAAACTAGGCTTTGATACTAGTTAGGAATGAGTCGGCACTAAGAGGGGGGGACCCTGGGCGGTACCATCGTCGAACAGGGGCAGTACCACTGCTGGCAACACTACTGCCGATGGTACCACCGCCCAGGAATCTAGGGGCACTGCTTTCCAAGCGGTGCCATCGCCGGCCATATTTTTAGGGGCTGAATTGGGTGCTCAATTTGGCCCAATTTAGCCTTGTTAAGGGCCTAGTTGGCCCATAATTAAGTTAGTAGAATTACCTCCCAATCCTAACTTAATTTATGTTCTAACTATGATAATTAAGATAAAATTTATAGTGCTTCTTGTTCTAGTGCGTCAATTGATTTTCTAGCGAGCTTCCGGCGTACTTCCGACGAACTCTCGGTAATACTCCAGCTGACTATCGACAAGCTCCCGGACTTTACAATGATCTTCTTGGCGAGTTCCAACGAGCTTCTATGGCAAGCTCCTAGACTTCTCAGTTGATTCCTATAGAACTTCCGATGAACATCCGGACTTCCGTCGAACTCTTGAATTCCCAATGAGATCTCGATCTTGACTCTGGCACAACACATGCTTTATGTCTTACTATCATCATAGTTAATCCTGCACACTTTTCTCAACATATAGATTAGATTAAACAACTTACAATTGACTTCATCATCAAAATCTGAGATTCAACAATCTCCCTCTTTTTGATGATGACAATCAATTGATGACGGAATTAACCTTAACTCCCCCTATCTATATGCCATACTTGAGAAAAGACATTCTTGAATTCAAGAAACAAATTGATAAGTTAAGTTCATTTAAACTTATCAATACACACATCATGATTCCTATCATGATCTAACATTCTCAAAATGATGTCAAAGCATGACATCCATTTTCAAGTATGATATTTCAAATATGAAAGATGACAAAGATAGTAATTCATCATTCTATGGCAAGATATCAATTGTAAAATAGCAAGTTAAGCTCTAGATATCTTATCAAATTTTATGAAGTAAACATTTCAAGTATATATGATGAAATACATTGCATACATTTGTCATCAATTTACCACATTTTGGTATTATTTCTCCCCCTTTGTCATCAACAAAAAGAAGAACGATTCAACAATGTAAGTGTGGTAAAAATCCATGACATATTTCAATTCGTATACTAATCATATTTCAAGCATTCATGACATGGTAAGTTCTCAACATTAAAAGTTATAAATATTAAAGAGATAGCTTCCTTCAACTTCTCCCTTTTTATTTTTCGTCAAAACTTCATATGAAGAAGGAAAGTAAGGAAGAAAATCCATTGAGAACCAACTTTGTGAAATGATTTGAATGAAATCAAAATTGATAAAAGAGTTTCATTAAATCATTCTTCAATTTTCACAAGGATCAAAATATTTATGTGAAATCAAATCCTCATTCTTTCAAGTGTTCATCTCATACAAAAAAATTCATAAAAATTCTTCCTTTATTAAGAAAGAATTCATGTGAAAGAATCATCATATGAAGGATAAAAGATATTCCATGAATAAATCTTTATAATTAAGAGGAGCATCATATCAAATCCATTTCTCAATAAAAATTCACAAGAGATAAATCCATGAGAGATGCATTTGTCAATTAATTCCATGTATCAAAAATCATTAAGTGATGGTGCAAGGGTATGAAGTAAACTTGATACCAAGGAAGATAGGCTCATAAAAGGTCCATTCAAGGAAGATAGTCCGGAAAAGATATATATCAAATTCATGCATTCGGACAAATTAACATGCCTAATTCTCTTCTAATAAAATCATATTATTCTTCACTTAAAGGTTTTGTAAATATATTGGCTAATTGATGTTTTGTATTAATAAACTCTAAGATTATATCATGATTATTAATATGATCTCGAATAAAGTGATGCCTAATATCAATATGTTTAGTTCTAGAGTATTGAATGGGATTTTTTGTTAAACATATTGCACTTGTGTTATCACATTTTATGAGAATATTTTTAAGATGAATCTTATAATCTTCTAAAGTGTTTTTCATCCACACAACTTGTGCACAACATGCACTAGCTACAATGTACTCAACTTCGGTTGTAGATAATACAACCGAGTTTTGTTTCTTGGAAGACCAAGAAACAAGTGCATGTCCAAAAAAATTGACATGTTCTGAATGTGCTTTTGCTATCTAATCTACATCCAGCAAAATCCGGATAGCATAAGCAATTAGCTCAAAGTTCTCGGATTTTGGATACCATAATCTTAGATTTGTGGTTCCTTTAAGATATTTAAGTATTCTTTTAATTGCTTTGAGATGAGATATCTTAGAATTAGATTGAAACCTAGCACAAAGTCCTACACTAAATATGATATCCGGTCTAGTTGTAGTGAGGTAAAGTAAACTTCCTATCATACCCCTATAAACTTTTTAATCAAAGCTTTCTACGCTTTCATCAATTTCTAACTTAGTGGTGGTGCTCATAGGAGTGTTGATAGCCTTTGAGCTATCCATATTAAACCTTTTTAGCAAATCTAAAGCATATTTTGTTTGACTAAGAAATATATCATTACTTAGTTGTTTGATTTGTAAACCCAAAAAGAAAGTTAGTTCCCCCATCAAACTCATTTCAAATTTAAGACTTATACTTTTAGCAAATGACTCACATAGAGATTCATTCATAGAACCGAAAATAATATCAACATAAATTTGAATAATAAAAAAATTATTTTTAAAATTTTTGATAAATAATGTAGTATCGACCTTGCCTTTAGAGAAATTATTTTCGATAAGAAATGAGCTAAGTCTCTCATACTAAGCCTTTGGGGCTTGTTTCAATCCATAAAGACCTTTAGTCAATTTAAATACATAATTAGGGAGATTATCATTCTCAAATCCGGGAGGTTGTTCAACATAAACTTCTTCGGAAATAAAGCCATTAAGAAATACACTTTTAACATCTATTTGAAACAACTTAAAATTATTACTACTAGCATAGGCAAGAAGCATCCTTATGACTTCTAATCATGCCACAAGAGTGAAGGTTTCTTCATAATCGATACCTTCTTCTTGGTTGAAACCCTTGGCCACTAATCTATCCTTGTTTCGAACCATGATACCAAATTCATCTTGCTTGTTTCTAAAGACCCATTTAGTACTAATAACTAAATGGTCACTTGGCCTAAGAACAAGCTGATAAGACCCTAAAGTCTTATCGTAGGCTCTGATACCAAATGATAAGACCCTAAAGTCTTATCGTGGAAGAAATGAGGATGATAATGATCGCTTCGAGGGGATCGGCCTCCTTAATCGCTTCGAGGAGATCGGCCCTCCTTGATCACTTCGAGGGGATCGGCCTCCTAGGGTTTGTCCAAAGACAGAAAAGTATTTTTCATAGATTACTAAAAAGAGGAGTTACATCCCTATTTATAGAGTTCCACCCAGAGTCCATCAGGACTTGAACTCTAATAATAAATAAATATTAAATAAACCTCTACTTGACTCTAACTGAACCAAACCGATTCAATAAACAACTGGACTAAACAGACTCAATAAACATTATTCAAAAGCTCATAAAAAGGTTCCTAACAGTTCCTCCCTCTTCAAATCAGCCTTGTCCTCAAGGCTGAGCAGCATCAATCTCTGGGAGCTTCTCTTTCAGCACTTTAGCCATAGACTATCTGCAACGCATCACAATCCGTTGATCAAGTAAGTATGATCTCCACTTTTTGATAGTGTAAGCAACAAGTCGGTCTTTCAATGTAGCAATCGTTGCATGAAACTTCTAGCCCTATATAATCAATTTTATCTTTGAACCTTTGCTATCACAAGTGAAAATCCGTCCATCAACGATCTTTACTTCGAATCTGTCATAGTCTTCAATGTGGTGGGCCAATCGGTCAACAGTCTCACTGTCCATAGAATTGTTAGTGCTACCAATATCAATCAAAACTATAACAGGCTGATGTTCCAAAGTTTCGCCAACTTCCATAGTTTGCGGGTTAGAGTAGTCGGCTAATGCATGCATTGTATGTATGGTAGGTCCAACCTCTGCATTAGAATTTATACCTTCATGATCGGAGTCCACATTCTTAGCTTTCGGTTCATCTCCAATTGGTTCAATCATCAGAAGTTGCCCTTGTTTACATCGATGCTCCATACTCCATTTTTCATCATAATACAAACTCTTTGCTAATCTTTCATTGAGTTCTTCTTGGGTTAGTCTTCGGGTGTCAAGGCTTTGGTTGGGAATAGATGGGGCCAGTGGCTTACTAATCATCTGGTTGTTGTCACTTCTGTTTCCATGATTTTCCCTGTTGATTTTTTTCTCATGTAGATATGCGAATGAGATCGCAGCTATCATAGTGCGGGGTTGACGAGCCTTAACTTCACACCGAATCTCTGGAATAAGACCTTCAATAAATGTATCCAGAAGTTGTCGTTCCGACCAATCTCTAGCTTGATTTGATAATCTTTCAAACCTACTCTGATATTCCAACACTGTAGAAGTCTGACAAATTTTTGAGAGCTGTCCATCCACCTTCATGTCTGAGTAGATTGTGTCACAATCTTGGGGCCCTTTTCTAGTATTTCCATATCTATACAAGGTAGAACTTGAGCTCCCACCTTGTTAAAATTTACTAAGGCTCTCCAGTAGGCTCTTTTTGAAATCATTAAGTGTTTCTTGCAGTCGGTTCTCAATTCTGATTTCCAATGCTTCCATTTGTGCTTTCATCGAGTTATCAGTGGCCATTGCATAATACTGCAAATCTGTAATCTCAACTCCTGTTTTTGGTGTCGGACAAGGGCATCAACACTGTAGATGCGAAGTTGCCAAGGAGGTGGACGCCAAGGGCAGTACTGCGGTCGCTGCGTTGGAGGAAGAGTAGCTGCCATGTTTCTATCGAGGCGTGGGGTGAGAGCGCCGGGGTTGGAAGGCGACTACGTTGATGTGGCTGCAGTTGGGGGCAGCGTCGCAAGGGCCTGTCGCTGCGGTGGTTGCGACGGTGCGAATGGAAGGCAGCGTTGCTCTGTCTCTACCGCACTACGAAGGCATTGGTGACGTCGATGGATCGCGTGCGGTTGAGGACACAACGGTGTCGTTGAAGCGGCGAGGTTGAGAAGAGGAGTCGGTGCGTGCGTTGCCGAGGTTGAAGCGGCCGCACAAGAGCTTGCTGCGTGTGCTGTTGGAGGGCGGCTGCGGTGGTGTTGCCGAGGTTGAGGCTGCAGGGGAAAATAGGAATCGACAGTGGCAGGCTGGGCGGCGAGCGGCGTCGTCGCTGGCTGGGCAGCAGCAGCGACGGTGGTGGCAACCGTTCGCAGCAGCAAGAGGATTGCCCTGTTTCGGTCACCAAGGGGGCAGAGCAAGGGGGAGTGGCGGCGGTCGTTCTCGCCCGAGCCAGGGGGAGCGGCGGCTGGGAGGCGAGCAGCGGTCGCTGCACGGTGGCTGGCAGTGGTGGTGGGTCGGCTGGAAGGCGACGGCGCTCGAGGCGTGGCTGCGATCGACGAGGGGCTGCGGCAACAGAGGAAGCTCTGTTTCTGCAACCGCTGCAAGGAGGGGCTACGGCAACCGGCGGCTACGGCTGCGGTGCCGGCGGTCCTTCTCGCTCGAGCGAGATGGGGACGCAAGGAGAAGAGGTCGCTGGCCGGATGATCGAGCGCGGGCGATGCGACTGGGAAAAGTGGTGGTGACGCGGCTGGGAACAAGGGCAATCCGTGAGTTGCCCTGTTTCGGTCGCCGCGAGGAGGGCGACAATCGGCGGCTGCGGCTGCGACCCAAGGGGAGGCAGGCGGCGGTGGAGAGGCAGCGGTGGTGGCGCGGCTGGGAGCAGCGTCACCAACGATCGCCGAGGAGGAGAGGTCGAGCGGCTGCGCAGGGGAAGCGGGCGGCGGCAGTAGGGCTGGGATGGACGCTGGCAGCGTCGTCTCCTGGTCGGGGAACAGCGGCGGCGGTGGTCGCCGGCCGGGAAGCGGGGCGATGGTGGGCGCTGGCCGGAGAGCAGCAGCGGCGGGTGGGCTGGCCGGAAGCAGGGGACGCTGGGGTGGCTGCGGCTTTTCTTCCTCGCGTGTTTTTCTTTTTTTTTTTTTTTTTTTTTGAACGAGATGGGGCAGCGAGGAGGTCGAGTGGTGATCGAAGGCACTGGCCGGGGAGCAGCGCCGACGGTGGAGGAGAAGGGAAGCAAGGCAAGGTTGCGGCGGGCTGCGCCAAGGATCGTTGCTATGATACCAAATGATAAGATCCTAAAGGTCTTATCGTAGGCTCTGATACCAAATGATAAGACCCTAAAGTCTTATCGTGGAAGAAATGGGGATGATAATGATCGCTTCGAGGGATCGGCCTCCTTGATCGCTTCGAGGGGATCGGCCCTCCTTGATCACTTCGAGGGGATCGGCCTCCTAGGGTTTGTCCAAAGACAGAATAGTATTTTTCATAGATTACTAAAAAGAGGAGTTACATCCCTATTTATAGAGTTCCACCCAGAGTCCATCAGGACTTGAACTCTAATAATAAATAAATATTAAATAAACCTCTACTTGACTCTAACTGAACCAAACCGATTCAATAAACAACTGGACTAAACAAACTCAATAAACATTATTCAAAAGCTCATAAAAAGGTTCCTAATACAAGCTTCCACACCTCATTTCTCTCAAATTGATTCAACTCCTCTTGCATTGTGATGACCCATAAATCATCTTTCAATGCCTCGTCAATACACTTAGGTACAATTTGGGAGAGAAAGTTAGCGTTTGCACAGAAATTCTTAAGAGAGGAACGAGTTTGAACTCCTTTAGATGTGTCTTCTATTATTAGCTCCTTAGGATGAGTATCTATATACTTCCATTCTTTTGGTAAAGAAGGTTCGGAAGAAGATATATCTAAGTTGCTAGAAGGAGAAAGGGATTCATTCAAGTTCAAATTTTCAAAATTAAGATCATCATCAAAATCATTTTTCTTAACTTCGAAAATTTCATTAAAAACCACATGAATTGATTCTTCTATAATCAAAGTTCTTTTGTTAAAGATAAAAAGGCTTTAGAAATAGAAGAATAACTAAGAAAAATTCTTTCATCGAATTTTGCATCAAACTTTCCTAAGATATCTTTTTCATTCAATATAAAGCATTTACATCCGAAAACTTTAAAGTATAAAACATTAGATTTTTTATTGTTCCACAACTCATAAGGAGTTTTGGAAAGTAATAGTCTTACGAGAACCCTATTCATGACATCGCATGTCGAATTTGCGGCTTCAGCCCAAAAATATTTGGGTAGGTTATGTTCATTTAATATGGTTCTAGCCATTTCTTGTAAGTTTATATTCTTTCTTTCTACTACTCTATTTTATTAAGGATTTCTTGGAGTAGAGAAGTTAAGGTTGCATCCATTAGATTCACAAATTCTTGGAAATCATGATTTTAAAATTTACCACCGTGATCACTTCGAATTGATGAAATCAGAAAACCTTTTTCATTTTGAACAAGTTTAAAAAACTTAGAGAAATACCTAAAGCAATCATTTTTATGTGCTAAGAAGTAAGTCCAAGTGTATCTACTAAAATCATCCACAATGACAAATGCATATTTGCTACCTCCTAGGCTTGATTTAGCAATTGGTCCAAACAAGTCCATATGGATCAATTGCAAAGGTCTAGAGGTGCTTATTTAGTTCTTAGGTTTGAATATACCTTTTATTCGTTTTCCTAGTTGACATGCATCACACACATTATCCTTGATGAACTTGATTGAGGAATTCCTCTTATAAGTTATTTTGATGAAATTTGAGAGATTAGTTTCATGCTAGCATGACCTAATCTCATATGCCAAAGCCAAGCATCGTCATTCAAAGTCGAAAAACATATTTCATTATAAAGATCGTTGATGTTAATAGTGTATACGTTATTTTGTTTTAGTGTAATCATAGATATGTTTTTGTATGGTTTTTCAATAATGCAAGTATTAAATTCAAATCTAACAATATATCCTTTATCACATAATTGACTAATACTCAAAAGGTTATGCTTTAAACCATCAACTAACAATACATCTTCAATAAGAAGGTTGGATTTGTTACCTATGGTTCATTTGCCAATGATTTTACTCTTGTTGTTGTCTCCGAATGTGACATATCCTTCATCTAGGCTAGTGAGCTTAGAGAAATGAGATGGATCTCTGGTCATATGTCTTGAGCATCCACTATTAAGGTATCATCTCTTACTCCTAGCTTGTGGTGGTATATTTTTCTACAAAAAGAGATGATTTTTAGGTACCCATTTGATCTTGGGTGCCTCAAAAATTGATCTATATAATTTATCATGTTGTGTTGAGTCATTTGAGGTTCTTTTAGGAACCTAAATCAATTTATGTTGACTATATTTCTTAAATGGACATTTGTACGCAACATATCCAGGTTTGCAACAAAAGTTGCATTTGGTGTGAGGTGATACATGCAAGGTAGAGCCTTTAATAAAGGTGGTTGGACTTTGATGAGAGCTACTCACAAATCCGATTCCACTTTTCCTATGAAAGTAACTCTTGTTGGCAAGGATCATGTTCAAGGACTTGCTACCAACCTTAAATTTCTTCAAGGTATCTTTGAGTAGCAAGTTTTCCTTTTGAAGTATTTCTAAATCATGGCATTTTGTGCAGGGAGCTAAGCTATTTTCATGCTTAATCTTTACTATATCAAAATTGCTAATAAGAGCAACATGTTCCTTTTTTAAAGAATTATATTTTTTACTCAAAATTCTACATTCATCAAATAATTTATGAAAAGCACTTGAAAGCTCATCGAAAGTTAAATTTACATCTAATGAACTTGTTACATCATCTCCGGTAGCCATTAGCGCATAGAGATCAACTTGCTCGGTGTTGGTTGGCTCCTCTTCTTCGGAAGCACTTGAGTCGTCCCATGTAGTTTTGAGCGCTTTTTTCTTTGGTTGCCTTCTTTTACTTGGGGACATTCACTCTTGAAGTGTCCTGGCTTCTTGCATTCATAGTATATCACTTGTTCTTTTTTTGGTTCAAATTTATTTTTAGTATCATTTTTTAATTTATTTCTTTTTATATTTTTTTGAATTTTCTTGTTAATAGTGTCAAGTCTTCATCAAAGTCCTCATCACTTGAGTTTTCTTTCAAGTGGTCTTTTTGTGTTCTCAATGCTATATCCTTCCTGTTCTTTGGAAGGGTATCCTCAAGCTCTTCATGAGTTTTACGTATCATTTCATAGGTCATTAGTGACCCAATTAGTTCTTCAAGAGGAAAGTTATTTAGATTTTTGGCCTCTTGACTAGCCATTACTTTAGGGTCCCAATTTTTTGATAGGGATCTTAAAATCTTATTAACAAGTTCAAAATCCAAGAAACCTTTACCAAGTCCTTTTAGACCATTGACAACATCCATAAATCGGGTGTACATGTCTTCAATTGTCTCACTCGGTTTCATTCGAAATAACTCATAAAAAGGCACTAAAAAATTAATTTTTGACTCCTACACTCTACTAGTGCCTTCATGAGTCACTTCGAGTGTGTGCCAAATGTCAAAAGTCATTTCATAAATCGATACTCGATTAAACTTGTTTTTATCTAATACACAAAACAAGGCCTTCATAGCCTTTTTTTTTTTTATAAGTAAAAGTAAATTGATTTTGTGTAAAGTTTCTACAAATAGCTTTGTCTATACAAGTTATAGACGAAGCTAGGTAACTCAAAGAGTACTCATGCAGTAGTTATGACTACACATGCTGTAGACTATAACTCTTAACTGTGGCCAACAAATAAAATTTAAAGTCCAGATATGCCAAGATTTCCTATGGGTATAGCTTTTGACATCATGCCCAAGATCTTTAGCTAATAGCAAAATTGAATTTGATAAAAATATCTTTTTCTCTCTGTGTAAGGTGCTCCATTTTAAGATCATTCTCCATACATGATCTTGAGTCTCTAATAATCTCTGTCAAGAGCTGAGCATTGTTTGTGTGTTAACACTCAAAGATTATGCTACATCTTTCCTTCCACATCCACCAAATAGCGCATCTGAATATAACCTTTGTCAATTGTGTAAGAGGCCCTTTTCTTGAAAAACATTACATGAGGTTAGCTAATTCTTGATGCAAGTTTGGTTGCGGCATTCTATTGAGTTCGAATCGCTGGAGAATCTCCTTCCATATCCATTTAGTATAGTTACAAGCAAAATAGAGATGGTCAACAGTTTCTTCTTGTTGCATGCAAAGGGAGCATCGGTTAACTTGATGGCCTTCATAGCCTTTGCGTTTAAAGCGAAAGCCTTCTTCTCCAAATCATTACAATCGTTCATTGAAGACTTTTGAAAGCCATTTTCTACAATATTTCATAATTCGAAGTTCATTGAAATTAGGAAGATTCTCATTCTAGTCTTCCAATATGTGTAATACGTCCCATTGAACATGGGCGGACGTGTAATTGAATGGTCATCTAGGTTGCTGGCAAATGCCATCTCTCTTGGGTTTAAAACTAAATGAGAGTGAACCTTGCTCTGATACCAATTGTTAGGATCAAGAGCGGCACTAAGAGGGGGGGTGAATTAATGCAGCGGAAAACTTTTACAATTTCAGAAAATATTTCGTACATTCGAAGGAAATCGATTTGGAAAGATAGTAACTTTAAAATGTAAGAGAGCATAAGTGTAGTGAAAGCAAGATGAGGAGAAGAAGCACTTTGCTATGAAATGATTTGCAGTTAAAGAAGATTGCTCAAAACAAAATGTAAACCAGATTTAGAGTGGTTCGGTTAATGTGACCTACATCCACTTTCGGATTCCTCCTCCGATGAGGTCTTTGGCATCCACTAAAGGCCTTCCTTCAATAGGTGAAGACCGAACACCTCTTTACAGTACTTTCTCCTTTTCTCGGGTTTAGAAGATGAATCCTTACAAGTCTCACTCCTCTTTCTTGGATGGTTACAAGGCTAAGAGATGAAGGAGGAGAACTCTAACTTTTACAACACTTTAAGACTCAAGACTTTAAGATTAAGCCAATAGTTTCATGCCCTTTCATGGAGAAAATGGTGGGGTTTTTATAGGCCCCAATGGTTTCAAAATTGGAGCCAAAAAGTGTCACATTCCAGGAATCCGGGGTACTGGCGATACCACCACCATTACTGAGCGGTACTACCACTGCTGATATGACCCTAGGCAGTACCACAGTCGAACAGGTGCGGTACCACCGCTGGCAGCACTACTACTAGTGGTACCACCGCCCATTCTGGGCCATACCATCACCCAGGAATCCAAGGGCACTGCTTTTCAAGTGGTGCCACCGCCGGCTATATTTTCAGGGGTTGAATTGGGTGCTAAATTCGGCCCAATTCAGCCCTGTTAAGGGCCCAATTGGACCATATTTAAGTTAGTGAGATTATCTCCCAATCCTAACTTAATTTATGCACTAACTACGATAATTAAGACATAATTTATAGTGCTTCTTGTTCTAGTGCGTTAATTGCTTTTCTAACGAGCTTCCGGCATACTTCCGGCGAACATCCGACGAACTCTCGGCAATGCTCCAACAGACTCCCGATAAGCTCCCAGACTTTACAATGATCTTCTTGGCGAGTTTTGATGAGCTTCTATGGCAAGCTCCTAGACTTCTCGGTTGGTTCTCGTAAAACTTCCGACGAACGTCCGGACTTCCATCGAACTCTCGAACTCCCAATGAGATCTCGATCTTGACTCCGACATAACACCTACTTTATGTCTTACTACCATCATAGTTAATCCTGCACACTTTTCTGAACATATAGATTAGATCAAACAACTTACAATTAACTTCATCATCAAAATTTGAGATTCAACACACTTGATTGATTCCTCTTCCATCGAGGCTACCGGTATCCACTAATGATCTTCCGTCAATGGGTAAAGATCAACTACCCTTTTACACCTTCTCCTTTTCACAGGTTTAGGAGATAACCTTTACACCCCTCTTTTATTAAGTTTCCCTCACACACCTCCCTTAGAACTCTCTCTAAGCTTTAGGATGAGGAAACTCAACTTTCTAATAGAGTTTTGCTCAACTTTCTTGCTACTCCATGCAAGAATAGCTGAGATATTTATAGACCCCAAATAGCTTCAAAACTTAGAGCTAAATTTCAAATCCCCAAGATTTTGGGGTATGGGCGGTACCACCACTTGTAGCCTAACACTAGGCAGTACCACTACCCAGTCTGGCAATACTACTACCTAGGAGATTGTGTTTGGGTGGTACCACCGCCTACAGCCTAACATTGGGCGGTACCACTGCCCAATCTGACGATACTACCACCTAGGAGACTACATTTGGATGGTACCATCGCCCAAACTAGTGGTACCACCGCTTGACAATCTCTCGGAGAGATTATGTTTGGGCGGTATCACCGCCCAAACCGGTAGTACATATACTTATTAAGTTCGGAAAAGGATAATGTATCGAGAAAATCTGAATGTTAGGATACCACTAGTTAAGAGAATCCGAAAATAAAATTAACACTTTCATGCATTCGGACAAGACTATACTATAGATTTTCAAATACAATCATAAAGACAAAACATGCTCATTGTTATGAAAATTTTTGTATAAAAAAAAAAAACATAATTTCGAACATGTAATTTTAGGCATGTAATGACAATCAAGTGATTTGATCATTCAATAAATAAAGTCCGAAAAATGATTTTAACAAGTTTATGCATTCGGACACATTAACATTCCTAATTCTCTTCTAATGAAATTAAATTGTTCTTCGCTTAGAGGTTTTGTAAAAATATCAGCTAGTTGATGCTTAGTATCAATGAACTCTATGATTACATCATGATTAGTGACATGATCTCATATGAAGTGATGTCTAATATCAATATGTTTTGTTCTTGAGTGTTGAATGAGATTCTTTGTTTAACATGTTGCACTTGTGTTATCACATTTAATGGGAATGTTTTTAAGATGGACTTTATAATCTTCTAAGGTGTTTTTCATCCACACAACTTGTGCACAGCATGTACTAGCTGCAATATACTCAGCTTCGGTTATTGATAGTGCAACCGAATTTTATTTCTTAGATGACCAGGAAACAAGGGAATGTCTCAAAAATTGACATGATCCTGATGTGCTTTTTCTATCTAATCTACACCCAGCAAAATCTACATCAGCATACGCAATTAACTCAAAATTCTCAGATTTTGGATACCATAATCCTAGATTTGTGATACCTTTAAGATATCTATGTATTCTTTTAACCGCTTTAAAATGAGATATCTTAGGGTTCAATTGAAACCTACAACAAAGTCCTACACTGAACATGATATCTGGTCTAGTTGCAGTGAGGTAAAGTAAACTTCCTATCATACCCTTATAAGTTTTTTGATCGAAGCTTTCTCCACTTTCATCAACTTCTAACTTAGTGGAGGTAGTCATAGGAGTGTTAATAGCTTTTGAGTTATTCATATTAAATCTTTTTAGCAAATCTAAGACATATTTAGTTTGACTAATAAAGATGTCATTGCTTAGTTGCTTAATTTGTAAGCCTAAGAAAAAGGTTAATTCTTCCATCAAACTCATTTCAAATTTGCGACTCATGGTTTCAGCAAAAGATTTACAAAGAGATTAATTCGTAGAACCGAAGATAATATCATCAACATAAATCTGAACAATAAGAAAATTATTTTCAAATTTTTTGATAAACAATGTGGTATCGACCTTGCCTTTTGTGAAATTATTTTCAATAAGAAAAGTACTTGATCTATCATACCAAGCCCTTGGGGCTTGTTTTAAACCATAGAGAGCTTTGGTTAATTTAAATATATGATTAGGGAGGCTTTTATTTTTAAATCCGGGAGGTTGTTCAACATAAACTTCTTCAGAAATAAAGCCATTAAGAAAAGCGCTTTTAACATCCATTTGAAACAACTTAAAATTGTTATTACTAGCATAGGCAAGGAGCATCCTTATGGCTTCTAATCTAGCCATAGGAGCGAAGGTTTCTTTGTAATTGATACCTTCTTCTTAGTTGAAACCTTTGGCCACTAATCTAGCCTTATTTCTAACCACGATACTAGATTCATTTTGCTTGTTTCTAAAGACCCATTTAGTACCAATAACTAAATGGTCATTTGGCCTAGGAACAAGCTTCCACACCTCATTTCTCTCAAATTGATTTAACTCATCTTGCATTGCGATAATCCATGAATCATCTTTCATGGCTTCGTCAACACATTTAGGTTTAATTTGGGAGAGAAAAGCAGTGTTGGCATAGAAATTTTTAAGAGAAGAACGTGTTTGAATCCCCTTAGATGTATCTCCTAGGATTAGCTTCTTAGGATGAGCATCTACATATTTCCAATCCTTGGGTAAGGGTGTTTCGGAAGTGGATGCATCCAAGTTGCTAGTTAGAGAAGGGGTTTCATTTAAATTCAAAGAATTAAAATTAACATCATCATCAAAATCATTTTTCTTGATTTCGGAAGTCTCATTGAAAACAACATGAATGGATTCTTCTATAATTAAAGTTCTTTAATTGAAGATACAAAAAGCTTTAGAAACCGAAGAATAACCAAGAAAAATTTCATCATCAGATTTAGCATCAAATTTTCCTAAGGCATCTTTTTCGTTCAAGATAAAACACTTACACCCAAAAACTTTAAAATATGAAACATTGGGTTTTTTATTTTTTCACAACTCATAGGGAGTTTTGGTGAGTAAGGGTCTTACTAGAACTCTATTCAAAATATAGCATGCAGTGTTTACGACTTCGGCCCAAAAGTATTTGGGTAGGCTATGTTCATTTAACATGGTTCTTGTCATTTCTTGTAAATTTCTATTCTTTCTTTCTACTATATTTTGTTGAGGATTTCCTGGAGTAGAGAAGTTGTGGTTGTATCCATTAGATTCACAAAATTCTTGGAAATCACGGTTTTGAAATTCTCCACCGTGATCACTTCGAATTGATGAAATCATAAAACCCTTTTCATTTTGAACAAGTTTACAAAACTTGGTGAAATATTTAAAGCATTCATTTTTGTGTTTCAAGAAGTAAGTCCATGTGTATCTACTATAGTCATCTACAATGACGAAGGCGTATTTGCTACCTCCTAGGCTTGATGTAGAGATTGGTCCGAATAAATCCATATGGATCAATTGTAAGGGCCTAGAGGTGCTTATTTGATTCTTAGATTTGAAACTACTCTTAGTTGGTTTTCCTAATTGACAAGCATCACACACATTATCTTTGATGAACTTGATATGAGGAATTCCTCGTACAAGTTCTTTGGATGATATTTGAGTGATTTGTTTCATGCTAGCATGACCTAATCTCTTATGCCAAAGCCAAGCATCCTCATTCAAAATTGAGAAACACATTTCATTGCAAAGATCATTGATGCCAATGGTGTATACGTTATTCTGTTTTAATGCAATCATAGATGTGTTTTGGTGTGGTTTTTCAATGATGCAAGCATTAGATTCAAATTTGACGATATATCCTTTATCACATAATTGACTAATACTTAAGAGGTTATGTTTTAAACCATCAACTAACAAAACATCGTCAATAAAGAAGTTAGATTTGTTTCCTATAGTTCTTTTGCCAATGATTTTACCCTTGTTGTTGTCTCCAAAGGTGACATAGCCTTCGTCTATGCTAGTGAGCTTAGAGAATTGAGATAGATCTCCGGTCATATGCCTTGAGCATCCACTATCAAGGTACCATCTCATGATCTTTGCTTGTGATGGTGAATGTCTCTACAAGAAAGGATAATTTTTAGGTATCCATTCACTTTTGGGTGCCTCAAAAACTGATCTACATTGTTTATTATGTTGCATAGAGTTTATCATGGTTCCTTTAGGAACTCAAATCAGTTTGTTTGGACTAATTTTCTTGAATGGATAATGATACGTTTTATGTCTATGTTTGCAACAAAAGTTGCATTTGCTTTGGTGTTGAACATGTAAGATAGTGCCTTTTATGAAGGTGGTTGGATTTTGATGAGGACTTCTCACAAATCCAATTCCACTTCTTTTGGGAACGTGACCCTTGTTTGCAAAGATTATGTTCAAATACTTGCTACCAACCTCGAATTTCTTCAAGGTATCCTTAAGTAGCAAGTTTTCCTTTTGGAGAGTTTCTAGATCCATTTTTCACATTGAGCTAAACTATCGTGATATTCAGTTTTTAATTTATCAAAATTGCTAACAAGACTATCATGCTTATTTTTCAGCAATTTATATTTTCTATTATTTATTTTGCATTCATCAAATAAGTCATGGAAGGCATTTAATAATTCGTCAAATAATAAATCTGCATCAATTAAATTTGTTACCACTTCTCCGATGGCCATTAAGGCGTAATGAGCAACTTGCTCGGTGTTGGACTCCTCTTCTTCAGACATGCTCGAGTCATCCCACATTGCTTTGAGCGCCTTCTTCTTCGATGTTCACTTCTTGGATTGGAGACAATCACTTTTGTAGTGTCCCGACTTTTTGCATTTGAATTTTTTGAATTTTCTTGTTAGAAGTGCCAAGTCATCGTCACAGTTCTTATCACTTGAGTTTTCTCTCAAGTGGTCATCTAAAGTTCTAAGTGTCATATCCTTCCTGTTCTTTGAAAGGATGTCTTCTTGCTCTTCATGAGCCTTGCAAGTCATTTCATAGGTCATTAATGACTCGATTAGTTCTTCAAGTGGGAAGTTGTTTAAATCTTGAGCCTCTTGAATAGCAGTGACTTTAGGGTCCCAACTCTTAGGAAGGGATCTTAGAATCTTATTTATGAGCTCAAAATCCGAAAAACTTTTGCCGAGTCCTTTTAGACCATTGATGACATCCGTGAAACGGGTGTACATGGCGCCAATAGTCTCGCTCGATTTTATTCAGAAAAGTTCAAAAGAATGTATCAAAAGATTGATTTTTGACTCTTTCACTCTACTTGTGCCTTCGTGAGTCACTTCAAGTGTATGTCAAATATCAAACGCGATTTCACAAACCGAAACACGATTGAACTCATTTTTATCAAGCGCACAAAATAAGGCATTCATAGCCTTTGCATTAAGAGCGAAAGTCTTCTTCTCCAATTCATTCCAATCGATCATTAGAAGAGAAGACTTCGAAAATCCATATTCGACAAGATTCCAAAGTTCAAAATCCATTGAAATAAGGAAGATCCTCATTCGGGTCTTCCAATAGGTGTAGTCCGTCCCATTGAACATGGGTGGACGTGTAATAGAGTGAGCCTCTTAGTTTCCGGCGTATGCCATCTCTCTTGGGTTTTAATCCATTTGAGAGTTAACACCGCTCTGATACCAATTGTTAGGATCAAGAGCACTAAACGGAGGGGGGGGTGAATTAGTGCAGCGGAAAACTTTCGACGATTAAAACTGTGTTCGTACGTTGAAATTCGATTCCGACGTAAAAGTCGTTTCGTGCAGATAATAACTTTGAAATCTTACAGAAATGTATTTGAAGTAAAGTAAGGCAGGAAGTTTGCAGTTAAGATAGAAATCGGAATGTAGGCGCAAACTGAAATATGATGTTCATACGATAAAACTGATTTTTGACATAAAACCGTTTTCGGAAACTTAAAAGTGAGTTCATAAAAGAGCAGAAGGCAGTGCGCTATTGAGGAGGTTTGCAGTAAAGATAAAATGCTCAAAGTAAATGCAAACCGAGATTTAGAGTGGTTCGGTCAATCTTGACCTACATCCACTTTTGGCTTCCTCCACCAACGAGGTCACCGACGTCCACTAGAGGCCTTCCTTCAATAAGCGAAGGCCAACCACCCTTTTACAGTTTCACTCCTTTTGACGGGCTTAGGAGACAACGCTTGCAAACTTTTCTCTCCTCTCTCGAAAGATCAAAACTTGGAAAAAGATGGAGGAGAACTTCTAGCCTTTACAACACTTTTGAGCTCTAAAAATCATAGAGTAAGATTGGATTTTCAGTGCTTTTGCTTTTCCTTTCATTGCTGAAAGGGTGGGGTATTTATAGGTCCCAAACCAGTTTGAATTCCGAGCTCAAAACTGTCATCTCCCGGAATTCCGGAGTCTGGCAGTTGCACCGCCTGACTGGGGTGGTTGCATCGCCTGGCAAAGCTCAGAGACTGAGCCCTCTGGGCGGTGCCACCACTTGTCAGGGGCGGTTGCACTGCTTGGCAGAGCTCGGAGACTGAGCCTCTGGGCGGTGCCACTACCTGATAGGGGCGGTTGCACCGCCTAGTCTCGCTCGGAGGCTGAGCCCTAGTGGTGCCACCGCATGTCAGGGGCGGTTGCACCGCCCAATCTCGCTCGGAGACTGAGCCCAGGTGGTGCCACCGCCTGCCTGGGGCGGTTGCATCGCCCAGCTTTCCTAGGAGACCCTCTCTTGGGCGGTGCCACCACCTAGTAGGAATTTTGGTCCGAATGGGTTGATCCATTCGGCCCAATTTGGGTTTGTCAAGGGCCCAATTACCCCCATATTAAATTAATGGGATCACCTCTCATTCCTAACTTAATCTATATGCTAACTACGACAATTCTTAAGACATTTACTATAGCTTGCTCCGGTGCGTCAATCGCTTCTTCCGGTGAGCTTCCAGCAAACATCCGACGAACCTCTGGTGTGTTAGGATCAAGAGCACTAAGAGGGGGGGGGGTGAATTAGTGCAGCAGAAAACCTTCTACGAAAAATAAAAACTGCGTTCGTTCGTTAATAGTGATTTTGGTAAGAAAGCCAATTCGTAAATCACTTTAACTTTTGTTTAAGCGAGATGCAGCAAAGATATAAATGCAGTTTGCAGTTATGATTCTAATCAGATACTAGGCGCAAACTGAAATATGATATTCGTATGAAAAAACTGATTTACGTCTAAATGATGATTCGTAAATCACTTGATTAAGCGAGATACAGTTTAAGCAAGGATATAAAGGCAGTTTGCAGTTATGATAGAAATCAAAACGTTAACGCAAATAGAAATATGATGATCGTACGATGAAATTGTTTTACGTCTAAACGACGATTCGGAAAGTGCGAAGCTTGAAACCGGATCGTATATGTGCAGAAAGCAGTAAGCTTCAGAGGAGGTTTGCAGTAAAGATAATATGCTCAAAGTAAATACAAACCGAGATTTAGAGTGGTTCGGTCAATCTTGACCTACTCCACTTTTGGCTTCCTCCACCGACGAGGTCACCGACGTCAACTAGAGGCCTTCCTTCAATAGGCGAAGGCCAACCACCCTTTTATAGTTTCACTCCTTTTGACGGGCTTAGGAGACAACCCTTACAGAATTTTCTCTCCTCTCTTTAAAGCTCAGAACTTGGAAGAAAAGAGGGAGAAGAACTTTTGGCCTTTACAACAATTTGAACTCTAAAAATCACAGAACAAGATCAGGATTTCATTGTATATTATGTGCCCTTTCAGTGCTAAATGGGTGGGGTATTTATAGGCCCCAACCCAGTTTAAATTTGGAGCTCAAAACTGTCAATTCCCGGAATTCCGGGATCTGGCGGTTGCACCTCCTGACTGGAGCGGTTGCACCGCCTGGCAAAGCTCGAAGACTGAGCCTCTGGGCGGTGCCACCTCCTGTCAGGGGCGGTTGCACCTCCTGCTAGAGCTCGAAGACCGAGCTCAGGCGGTGCCTGTTAGGATCGGAGCGGCACTAAGAGGGGGAGTGAATTAGTGCAGCGGATTAAAACGTTGGTTTCGACAAATCTTTCGTACGATAAGAGTGGAACTTGAAAAGCTTAACTTGAAAGCATATTCTTAAAGTTACGCAGCAAAGGTAATAAGGAACTAAAGCATGTAAGAAGGTTTGCAGTAATGTAAATAGCAATAATGAAATACAAACTAGAGATCACGTCGATTTTAGAGTGGTTCGGTCAAATGACCTACATCCACTTGCGAGGCCCCTCTTCGATGAGGCTCCCACCTTCCACTAGCAAATCTCTTGAAATGGAAGGGCAAATACCCCTCTTACAACCTTTTACAAGCAGTTCAACCTCTTACAAATTTTCAGCAAGAAAGGAGGAGAACTCTCTAGCAAATTGAAAACAAGACTTGCTAAGACTTTCTAAGACTTTTCTCTCAATCAATTGCTTCTCAAAAGTTGTATTCTCAGCTGAGACTTGAGGGGTATTTATAGGCCTCAAGAGGATTCAAATTTGGGCTCCAAAAAAATTGAATTCTCTTATGTTCCCGATGTTGGCGGTGCCACCGCCCAGCGCTCGGGTGCTGGACGGTGCAACCGCCCAGCCCAGGAGGTGTCATCGCCCAGTTCTCGGGTGCTGGGCAGTGCCACCGCCCAGCTCTCGGGTGTTGGGCGGTGCTACCGCCCAGCCAGGCGGTGCCACCGCCTGGCTCTCCGATTCACTAGTTTGGCTTAATTTTAGCCCAAACCAAATCTGACTTTGGGCCCAGTTGGCTCCTAACCAGGATATAGGATTATCTCTTAATCCTAATCCTAATTACAAGTGAACTACATAACAAAAAAACATCCTAAGCAAGTTTTCAACCGCGAACGTCGAGTTTTGTTCCAGCGAGCTTTCCAACGAACTTCTTCCGACGGACTCCCTGCAAGCTCCCGATCTTGTGATGACTTTAACGAGTAGCCAAGCCTTCTCGGTGATCTCCATGAACCTCCGACGATCTCTTCGGCGAACTTCTGATAGGTTCCCGATTTCTTCTCGGTTGGTTCCGGCAGCATCTCCGACAATTCTTCGGACTCTTAAACGTCCATCGATCTTGACTCCGGTATTCTTGCTTTGTGTTTTCTGGTTATCGTAGTTAATCCTACATACTTAACTCAATAATATGGATTAGATTAATTAACCCATCAATTGATTTTATCATCAAAATCTGAGATTTAACAATCTCCCCCTTTTTGATGATGACAATCAATTGATGACGGAGTTAAACATAACTCCCCCTATCTATATGCCATATTATGAGAAGATGAAAACACTTGAATTCCATCCATAGAATTCAAGCATAAACCGATAAGTTCTAACCGAAGAACTTATCGTTATTCTCATTAAGCAATAGTAAATACAAAACTTCGATGAAAATCATTTTCAAGTAGAATGATAAGAGACAATTTTTACTACGATAGGAGATAAAGATTTTCAACATGAATTTCATGATATAAATGTAAGGCAAGCTTTCAATATGATCAATCAATCTTGCGATATTCTTAAGGATTTTGCAAGGCATTTTGCAAGGTATATAAGACATTCATATCACACATGCTTTTGAAATTCATATAAGTCATGCTATCAAAATGGTACAAGTCATCACTTTTCTCCCCCTTTGTCATCAACAAAAATGGAATGAGACTTGAAGAATATAACTTGTGATTATAATATCAGGAATTCAGCATTGATCATACGAAAATCCATCATCCAAAATTAAGTTTGCTAAAATATTTACGCAGAGTTCACCTAAAGGAAAATTCAGCATTCATCCATTTTATCAAATCTCTTCTTTCTATAAATAACACAAATTGTAGGTGTGCAAGGAAGAGATTGTGATTAAAAAATATCAAGTAGTAACTCCAATAAGTCAAGATCATAATACAAACTCATTTAAATTTACATCGTCAACTTGAAACTCATAATCAAGCCATCAAAATCAATTTCGAGATTCATAAAATATCATAAAATCATTAATCTTGATCAGATGGGAGCGGTGTTAGACTTAAGATAGGATAAGATAATTTAACATGTCATTTAGAATCGAAAGAGAAGGATCAGATTCATCGAGGAACAGAGAGAGGATGAAAAACTTTACGAAAAATCCATTCAAACAAGTTTATTTTTAGGGACAATTTAACATACCTAATTCCCTTCTAATGAATTTAAATTGGTCTTCGTTCAAAGCTTTTGTAAATATATCTGCTAATTGATGCTTTGTGTCAATGAATTCTAGAACAACATCATTGTTAAGGACATGATCGCGTATGAAATGATGCCTAACGTCGATGTGCTTAGTTCTAGAGTGCTGAATTGGATTTTTAGTAAGACATATGGCACTAGTATTATCACATTTTATGGGAATGTTTTTAAAGTGAATTCCATAGTCTTCTAATGTATTTTTCATCCAAATAACTTGTGCACAACATGCACTTGCAGCAATGTATTTGGCTTCCGCCGTAGATAGTGCAACTGAATTTTGTTTCTTGGAAGTCCAAGAAATAAGTGCATGTCCTAAAAATTGGCATGTTCCGGATGTACTTTTTCTATCTATCCTGCATTCGCCAAAATCGGCATCTGCAAAAGCTATTAGATCAAATTTTTCAAATTTTGGATACCACAATCCTAAATTTGGAGTTCCTTTAAGATACCTAAATATTCTTTGAACACTCTTAAGATGAGATAATTTAGGATTAGATTGAAACCTAGCGTAAAGTCCTACACTAAACATAATATCTGGTCTTATCCTTAATAAACTTCATATTCGGAATCCCTCGTACTAATTCTTTAGATGAGATTTTAGATATTGTTTTCATGCTTGCATGGCCTAATCTCCTATGCCAAAGCCAAGCATCATCATTTATAGCGGAGAAACACATTTCATTACTTAGTTCATCAAGATTGATGGTATAGACATTATTTTGTTTTAAAGCAATCATAGTCATGTTATGATTTGATTTTTCAATAATGCACATATTTGATTCAAATCTAACGATATAACCTTTATCGCATAATTGACTAATGCTCAACAGATTATGTTTCAATCCATCAACCAGTAACACATCATCAATAGAAAAACTTGATTTGTTACCTATGGTTCCCTTGCCAATGATTTTGCCTTTGTTGTTGTCTCCGAAGGTGACATAGCCTTCGTCCATGCTAGTGAGCTTGGAGAATTGGGATGGATCTCCGGTCATATGCCTTGAGCATCCACTATCAAGATACCATCTCTTGCTCCTAGCATGTGATGGTGTATATTTCTCTTCTTCGAAGGCCATTAGGGCGTAATGAGCAACTTGCTCGGTGTTGGACTCCTCTTCTTCGGACGTGCTTGAATCATCCCATGTTGCCTTGAGCGCCTTCTTCTTTGATGCTTTCTTTTTGGTTTGTGGACAATCGTTCTTGTAGTGTCCCGGTTTCTTGCACTCAGAGCAAATTACTTGGTCCTTCTTGTGTTCAAATTTATTTTTTATATTATTTTTAAATTTATTCTTTCTTAAATATTTTTTAAATTTTTGAGTCAAAAGTGCAATGTCATTGTCACTGTCCTCATCACTTGATGTTCCTTTCAAGTGGTCTTCTTGTGATGTGAGCACCATATCCTTCCTGTTCTTTGGAAGGGGGTTCTCGAGCTCGTCATGAGCTTGACATGTCATTTCGTAGGTCATTAAAGACCCAATGAGTTCTTCAAGAGGGAATGTTTTAAGGTCTTTGGCCTCTTGAATGGCCGTAACTTTTGGATCCCAACTTTTTGGGAGAGATCTTAAGATTTTAGTTACTAGTTCAAAGTTAGTAAAACCTTTACCAAGAGCTTTGAGTCCATTGATGACATCCGTGAATCGGGTGTACATGTCTCCGATGGACTCACTTGGTTTCATTCGAAAAAGTTCGTAAGAGTGCACAAGGATGTTGATTTTGGACTCTTTCACTCGGCTAGTGCCTTCATGAGTGACTTCAAGAGTTCTCCAAATATCAAAAGCCGAATCACAAATTGAAATGCGATTAAATTCATTTTTATCTAGTGCACAAAACAAGGCATTCATAGACTTTGCATTTAAAGTAAAAACCTTTTTTTCCGATTCATTCCATTCGCTCATCGGAAGAGAAGATTTTTTAAATCCATTCTCGACAATAGACCAAAGCTCAAAGTCCATAGAAATGAGGAAGATCCTCATGCGAGTCTTTCAATATGTGTAATCCGACCCATTAAACAAAGGTGGTCGTGCAATAGAATGGCCCTCTTGCATGCCGGAGTAAGCCATCTCTCTTGGGTATTAAACCAAATATGAGAGATAACCTCGCTCTGATACCAATTGTTAGGATCGGAGCAGCACTAAGAGGGGGGGTGAATTAGTGCAGCGGATTAAAACGTTGGTTTCGACAAATCTTTCGTACGATAAGAACGGAACTTGAAAAGCTTAACTTGAAAGCATATTCTTAAAGTTGCGCAGCAAAGGTAATAAGGAACTAAAGCATGTAAGAAGGTTTGCATTAATGTAAATAGCAATAATGAAATGCAAACCAGAGATCACGTCGATTTTAGAGTGGTTTGGTCAAATGACCTACATCCACTTGCGAGGCCCCTCTTCGATGAGGCTCCCACCTTCCACTAGCAAATCTCTTGAAATGGAAGGGCAAATACCCCTCTTACAACCTTTTACAAGCAGTTCAACCTCTTACAAATTTTTAGCAAGAAAGAAGGAGGAGAACTCTCTAGCAAATTGAAAACAAGACTTGCTAAGACTTTCTAAGACTTTTCTCTCAATCAATTGCTTCTCAAAAGTTGTATTCTCAGCTGAGACTTGAGGGGTATTTATAGGCCTCAAGAGGATTCAAATTTGGGCTCCAAAAAATTTGAATTCTCTTATGTTCCCGATGCTGGCGGTGCCACCACCCAGCCAAGCGGTGCCATCGCCCAGCGCTCGGGTGCTGGACGGTGCAACCGCCCAGCTCTCGGGTGTTGGGCGGTGCCACCGCCTGGCTCTCCGATTCACTGGTTTGGCTTAATTTTAGCCCAAACCAAATCTGACTTTGGGCCCAGTTGGCTCTTAACCAAGATATAGGATTATCTCTTAATCCTAATCCTAATTACAAGTGAACTACATAACAAAAAAACATCGTAAGCAAGTTTTCAACCGCGAACGTCGAGTCTTATTCCGACGAGCTTTCCGACGAACTTCTTCCGACGGACTCCCTGCAAGCTCCCGATCTTGTGATGACTTTAACGAGTAGCCGAGCCTTCTCGGTGATCTCCGTGAACCTCCGACGATCTCTTCGGCGAACTTCCTATAGGTTCCCGATTTCTTCTCGGTTGGTTCCGGCAGCATCTCCGACTATTCTTCGGACTCTTAAACGTCCATCGATCTTGACTCCGGTATTCTTGCTTTGTATTTTCTGGTTATCGTAGTTAATCCTGCACACTTAACTCAATAATATGGATTAGATTAATTAACCCATCAATTGATTTTATCATCAAAATCCGAGATTCAATAGTGCCACCTCCTGACTGAGGCGGTTGCACCGCTCAGCCAGAGCTCGGAGACCGAGCCCAGGCGGTGCCACCTTTGTCAGGGGAGGTTGCACCGCCCAGGCGGTGCCACCTCCTGGCTTGGGCAATTCAACCGCCTAGCAGAAATCAGGGTCCGAATGGGTTGATCCATTCGGCCCAATTTGGGTTTTTCAGGGGCCCAATTGCCCCAAGATTAATTTAATGGGATCACCTCCCATTTCCAACTTAATCATTGTGCTAACTACGATTTTTCCTAAGATATTTACTGCAACTTCCTCCGGTGCGTCAATCGCTTCTTCCGACGAGCTTCCGGCGAACTTCCGTCGATCATCCGATGAAGCTTCGGTGATGCTCCTGCGGACTTCCGGCAAACTCCTGGACTTGCGACGATCCACTTGGCGAGTTCCGACGAGCTTCTTTTGGCAAGCTCATGGACTTCTCGGATTCGTTCCCGTAGAACCTCCGACGACTGTCCGAACTTCCGTCGAACTCTCGAACTCCCAATGTGATCATTGTCTTGACTCCGGCGCAACTCCTGCTGCATATCTTACTTTCATCGTAGTTAATCCTGCACACTTATCTCAACATATAAATTAGATAACAAATGACAATTGACTTCATCATCAAAATCCGAGATTCAACAATCTCCCCCTTTTTGATGATGACAATCAGTTGATAATGGAGTTAACCTTAACTCCCCCTGTCTATATGCCATACTTGAGATAAGTCATTTTTGAATTCAAAACCTTTGAATTCAAGAGACATATTGATAAGTTAAAATCATTTAAACTTATCAATACTCCCATCATGATTTCCATCATGATGTTTCTCTCTGAAGATGATGTCAAGGCTTGACATTCATTTTTAAATTTTACATAATAGGTTTGAATGATGGTGATAGTAGCAATTCATCATATTGTAAGATATCAACATGTAAAACTGCGAAGTAAGATTTTGATATCATTACATGATACAAACAAGGCATAATGCAAATTATAGCAATCATAGCATCAATTCATATATCTCTTGGTGATGCAAGCATGGTATTAATACTCATATATTTCTCGGTGATGCAAGCATGGCATTAATACTCATATATTTCTCCCCCTTTGTCATCAACAAAAAGCATGGTAATTGTGATAGCAGGAGAACAATAAGTGAATTTTGAGCATAAGCGTGATAGTTGTTCATGCCTTTACATGTTATTTTCCAAGCATATAAAGGAAAGCATGATACATAGATTGCTTTGAATACTTATTCCTTTTTATTTGTTATAATCTTTTTGCATGAAGGAGGAAGGCTATTTGTGATACCAGCTATTTGTGAGTTTACTTTGAGTGAAGTTAAAACCGATGAGAGATCAACTCATGAAGTTAAAATCGATGAGAGATTGAATCATGCTTCATTTTTACAGGTATCAAGATATATATGTGAAACAAATTTTTGCAAGTAAAAACACTATCATTCATATTTCAAGATGGAATTTATAAGCAGGAATCATTTCATCAAATCCATTTCAGAAAAATATTTTTCATAAGTGTATGAGAAAATCCGATTGTTAGGATACCAATTGTTAAGCGAATCCGAAAATGAAATTAACACTTTCATGCATTCGGACAAGACTATGCTATTGATTTTCAAATACAATCATGAAGACAAAACATGCTTTTATGAAAATTTTTGTATTCAACACATAATTTCCAACATGTAATTAGGCATGTAATGGCAATCAAGTGATTTGATCATTCAATAAAATCCGAAAGATAATTTTAACTAGTTTATGTATTCGGACACATCAACATTCCTAATTCTCTTCTTATGAAATCAAATTGTTCTTCACTTAGAGGTTTTGTAAAAATATCAGCTAGTTGATGTTTAGTATCAATGAACTCTATGATTACATTATGATTAGTAACATGATCTCGTATAAAGTGATGTCTAATATCAATATGTTTTGTTCTTGAGTGTTGTATAGGATTCTTTGTTAAGCATATTGCACTTGTGTTATCACATTTAATGGGAATATTTTTAAGATGAATTTTATAATCTTCTAAGGTGTTTTTCATCCATACAACTTGTGCACAGCATGCATTTGCTGCAATATATTCAGCTTCGGTTGTTGATAGTGCAACCGAGTTTTGTTTCTTAGATGACCAGGAAACAAGAGTATGTCCTAAAAATTAATATGTTCCTGATGTGCTTTTTCTATCTAGTTTACAGCCAGCAAAGTACGCATCAGCATAAGCAATTAACTCAAGATTCTTTGATTTTGGGTACCATAATCCTAGATTTGTGGTACCATTAAGATATCTAAGTATTCTTTTAACTGCTTTAAGATGAGATATCTTAGGGTTTGATTGAAATCTAGCACAAAGTCCTACACTGAACATGATATCTGGTTTAGTTGCAGTGAGGTAAAGTAAACTTCCTATCATGCCCCTATAAGTTTTTTGATCGAAGCTTTCTCCACTTTCATCGATTTCTAACTTAGTGGAGGTGCTCATAGGAGTGTTAATAGCTTTTGAGTTATTCATATTAAACTTTTTTAGCAAATTCATAGCATATTTAGTTTGACTAATAAAGATGCCATTGCTTAGAAGTTTGATTTGTAAGCCTAAGAAGAATGTTAATTCTCCCATTAAACTCATTTCGAATTCAAGACTCATAGTTTTAGCAAAAGATTTGCAAAGAGATTCATTCGTAGAATCAAAGATAATATCATCAACATAAATCTGAACAATGAGAAAATCATTTTCAAAATTCTTGATGAATAATGTAGTATCAACCTTGTCTTTTGTGAAATTATTTTCGATAAGAAAAGAACTAAGTCTCTCATACCAAGCCCTCGGAGCTTGTTTTAAACCATAGATGTTAGGATCGGAGCGGCACTAAGAGGGGGGGGTGAATTAGTGCAGCGGATTAAAACTTCGATTTTAATAAAATCTTTCGTACGTTAAGAACGAAACTTGAGAAATTTAACTTGAAGGCGTATTCTTAAAGTTGCGCAGCAAGAGTAATAAGGAACTAAAGCAGTAAGAAGATTTGCAGTAATGTAAATGACAATAATAAAAAGCAAACCAGAGATTACGCCGATTTTTAGAGTGGTTCGGTCAAATGACCTACTCCACTTGCGAGGCCCCTCTTCGATGAGGCTCCCACCTTCCACTAGCAAGTCTCTTGAAATGGAAGGGTAAACACCCCTCTTACAACCTTTTACAAGCAGCTCAACCTCTTACAAATTTTCAATAAGAAAGAAGGAGGAGAACTCTCTAGCAAATTGAAAACAAGACTTGCTAAGACTTTCTAAGACTTTTCTCTCAATCAAAATGCTTCTCAAAAGTTGTAACCTCAGCTGAGATTTGAGGGGTATTTATAGGCCTCAAGAGGATTCAAATTTTGGGTTTCAAAATTTGAATTCTCTTAGGGTTCCCGATGCTAGAGGTTCCACCGCCCAGCCAGGCGGTGCCACCGCCCAGCGCTCGGGTGCTGGACGGTGCAACCGCCCAGCCAAGGAGGTGTCACCGCCCAGCCAGGCGGTGCCACCGCTTGGCTTTCCGATTCATTGGTTTGGCTTAATTTTAGCCCAAACCAAATCTGACTTTGGGCCCAGTTGGCCCCTAACCAGGATATAGGATTATCTCTTAATCCTAATCCTAATTATAGGTGAACTACATAACACAAAAAAAACATCCTAAGCAAGTTTTTTAACCGCGAACGTCGAGTCTTGTTCCGGCGAGCTTTCCGACGAACTTCTTCCGACGGACTCCCTGCAAGCTCCCAATCTTTGTGATGACTTTAACGAGTAGCCGAGCCTTCTTGGTGATCTCCGCGAGCCTCCGACGATTTCTTCGGCGAACTTCCGACACGTTCCCGATTTCTTCTCGGAAGGTTCCGGCAGCATCTCCGATGATTCTCCAGTCTCTTAAACGTCCATCGAGCTCGACTCCGGTATCCTTGCTTTATGTTTTCTGATTATCGTAGTTAATCCTGCACACTTAACTCAATAATATGGATTAGATCAATTAACCCACCAATTGATTATATCATCAAAATCCGAGATTCAACAATCTCCCCCTTTTTGATGATGACAATCAATTGATGACGGAGTTAAACATAACTCCCCCTATCTATATGCCATATTATGAGAAGATAAAAAAAAAAAAAACACTTGAATTCCATCCCATTGGATTCAAGCATAATCCGATAAGCTCTAATCGTGGAACTTTATCATTATCCTCATTAAACAATAGTGAGTACGAAACTTCGATGAAAATCATAAGTTAAATGATACGGGACGAGTTTTGCTACGATAGAAGATAAAGATTTTCAATATAAATTTCATGATATCAATCTTGTGATATTTTCAAGGATTTGCAAGTCATATAAGACATTCATATCACACAGAAGATAAACATTTTCAATATAAATTTCATGATATCAATCTTGTGATATTTTCAAGGATTTGCAAGTCATATAAGACATTCATATCACACAAGTTTTTGTAATTCATATTAGCCATGCTATCGTTCTGGTGTAAGTCATCACTTCTCCCCCTTTGTCATCAACAAAAAGAGACAAGCCAGCTTATTGATGATCATAGAAAAAGGTTTAGCATTTAACAAAGTTCTTCATTCAAATTTGCCAGAAAAAGACATCATCATCTATGCAGATTAAGACAGTAGTTATCTAAAGGAAAGATCAGTTATCGTACAATCGATGACAAACATGAACTTGTTTTTTAAAAGCAAACAGGATAGAATAAAAAGATACATCAATTTAATCCTTAGGAGGTAATCCACAGTACTGATACATGATATCTATTTTTTCATTCATCTGTCGTAGTGTCTTCAAAATTTCAACTTGTTGATTCTGAATTTGTTCTTGCTGTGATTTGATCTGAGATAGCTCCGCCATAATGATATCTTCAGAGGAGGAAACAGGAGCTGAAGGTGCTGCTCCAAAGGGACTAGGAGGAGGAGATTCATTTCCCATAAGAATTGGTGTTTCGGGTTGTTCTATTGGTGTAGGAATTGGATCCGTTCTTCTAGGCTGCCTAACCCATATGCCATTGCTAAAAGTGCACCTAAGTTTTTTTAGCAGGTTTTTATTTATTATGTTATATCGATCATTTTGAATAGATTCTTCATCGGGTGGAATGCAAATGTCATAGGCATGAAGAATTCTAGTGATTAACCTCCCATATGGCAATATAGTATCCTTAGTCATAATTTCCTGCATGTGTTGGCGAATCAAGTACCCGAAACAATTATGCTGACCGGTCATAATCCAATACATGGTTCCTATCTCTAATTGACTTACTTCGTCAAGATGAAATTGTTTGGGGAATATGATGCTCGTGATAATGTGATGAAGAATTTTAGAGTTGAAAGGCATTAAGTGTTCACAGCTCTTGGGTAGGAAGTCAAGGTTTGGATTTGCAAAAATTGTTTTCACGGCTTCGGAATAGGTTGCTCCTATTTTTTTGACGTCCCATTTACCTTTAAAATAGCATCCCCTATCTTTTTCAGTTATGCCAATTAGCTCACAAATGGTGCTGTCAAAAATTCTAATGGGTGTTCCTAGAATGTAAGTGCTTAGGCTATCATTGTCTTCATATAGGTTGGTATAGAACAATCTCACTAACCGTGGATAGATTGGTTCATCTATTTGTAGTAGAGGTAGAGCTTCTAGTTGAGCAAACCACTTAATGGGATCTAAGTCCTCTAGTTCATCCAAATCAATGTATTTTCCCTTATGGACACATCGGGTTTCAAATTTTGGAAAGCTAAGGGCTACCTCTTTTGATCTAAAAAGGTCATGGTTATATGAATCTCCTTCAATCATTATTCCTTTTGATCTCTTTGGAGCCATTTTCTAGACAAGATGATGATGAGATTGTGAAAAATATGCAAGAGAAAGAGAAAAGAAAGGAGGGATTTCAAGAGTTACCTTGTGGAGATTATGTTGAGAGATGGAAAGCTTGGACCACCAAGAATCCTTCTCCAATGTTTCTAAGAGTTAGAATGAGGGTTAGAGGGAATGGGAGAGGGTTTTGGAGAGGTCTCCCTTCGGGTTGGGGGCGGTGTCACCGCCGGCCCTAACCCCTCGGGTTAAAAGGGTGACTCGGTCGGTGTCACCGCCAAACTGGTCGGTGTCACCGCCTGGCGCCCGAGCGCCAATCGGTGCAACCGCCGGATCTGGCGGTGCCACCGCTGGCATCACGCAGAGGAAAGAAAAAAAATTTTCTTCCTTCCTTTTGTTTAGCTTCTTCCCTCAAGATCATAATTTATACTTTAATGGATCATTTTGAATTGAAGAAGAAGGAAGAATTCAAATTCATAAACGAAGGGAAAAGAACGAGTCCTTTTTGTGAAGTTCATTTTAGGGACAATTTAGCATGCCTAATTCCCTTCGGATGAATTCAAATTGATCTTCATTCAAAGCTTTTGTAAATATATCTGCTAATTGATGCTTTGTGTCAATGAATTCTAGAACAACATCATTGTTAAGAACATGATTGCGTATGAAATGATGCCTAACGTCGATGTGCTTAGTTCTAGAGTGCTGAATTGGATTTTTAGTAAGGCATATGGCACTAGTATTATCGCATTTTATGGGAATATTTTCAAGGTGAATTCCATAGTCTTCTAATGTATTTTTCATCCAAATTACTTGTGCACAACATACACTTGCAGCAATGTATTCGGCTTCCGCCGTAGATAGTGCAACTGAATTTTGTTTCTTGGAAGTCCAAGAAACAAGTGCATGTCCTAAAAATTGGCATGTTCCGGATGTACTTTTTCTATCTATCCTGCATCCGCCAAAATCGGCATCTGCATAAGCTATTAGATCGAATTTTTCAGATTTTGGATACCACAATCCTAAATTTGAAGTTCCTTTAAGATACCTAAATATTCTTTTAACACTCTTAAGATGAGATAATTTAGGATTAGATTGAAACCTAGCGCAAAGTCCTACACTAAACATAATATCCGGTCTAGTCGCAGTGAGGTAGAGTAGACTACCTATCATTCCCCTATATGTTTTTTGATCGAAACTTTCACCATTTTCATCCATATCTAACTTAGTCGCAGTACTCATAGGGGTGTTTATTGCTTTTGAATTATCCATGTTATATCGTTTTAACAATTCTAATGTATATTTGGATTGGTTAAGAAATATACCATCACTAAGTTGTTTGATTTGTAATCCCAAAAAGAAAGTTAATTCACCCATTAAACTCATTTCAAATTCAAGACTCATACATTTGGCAAATGATTCACATAGTGATTCATCCGAAGAGCCAAACACAATATCGTCAACATAAATTTGCACAATAAGAAAATTATTTTCAAAATGTTTAATAAACAATGTAGTATCAACCTTGCCTTTGGTAAAATTATTTAAAACAAGAAAGGAACTAAGCCTTTCATACCAAGCTCTAGGAGCTTGTTTTAAGCCATAGAGAGCTTTAGTCAATTTGAATACATGATTAGGAAGAAGAGAATTTTCAAATCCGGGAGGTTGTTCGACAAATACTTCTTCGGAAATAAAACCATTCAAGAAAGCACTTTTAACATCCATTTGAAATAGTTTAAAATTATTACTACTAGCATAGGCAAGGAGCATCCTTATGGCTTCTAATCGAGCCACGGGAGCGAAGGTTTCTTCGTAATCGATACCTTCTTCTTGGTTGAAACCTTTGGCCACTAATCTAGCCTTGTTTCTAACCACGATACCATTTTCGTCTTGCTTGTTTCTAAAGACCCACTTAGTACCTATGACTAAGTGGTCACTTGGTCTAGGAACAAGCTTCCATACCTCATTCCTCTCAAATTGGTTCAATTCTTCTTGCATTGCAATGATCCAAAAATCATCTTTTAAGGCTTCGTCAATGCATTTAGGTTCAATTTGAGAAAGGAAAGCGGCGTTAGCACAGAAATTTTTGAAAGAAGAACGAGTTTGAACCCCTTTTGATGTATCTCCTATAATTTGCTCTTTTGGATGAGCATCTACATACTTCCATTCTTTTGGTAAAGAAATTTCGGAAGAAGATGCATTCAAATGGCTATTTTGAGGAGAGGGTTCATTTAAATTCAAATTATCAAAACCAAGATCATCATCAAAATCATTTTTCTTTAAATCGGAAATTTCATTAAAAACTACATGAATAGACTCTTCAATTACTAAAGTTCTTTTATTAAAAACCCGAAAAGCTTTAGAAACGGAAGAGTAACCAAGAAAGATGCCTTCATCGGATTTAGCATCAAATTTTCCTAAAGCATCCCTTTCATTTAAAATAAAGCATTTACAACCAAAAACTTTAAAATAGGAGATGTTTGGTTTTTTGTTATTCCATAATTCATAGGGAGTTTTGGATAAGGATGGTCTTATTAGGACTCTATTCATGATGTAGCAAGCCGTATTTACGGCTTCGGCCCAAAAGTACTTAGGTAAACTTTGTTCATTCAACATAGTTCTTGCCATTTCTTGTAGGTTTCGATTTTTCCTTTCAACTACTCCATTTTGTTGAGGATTTCTTGGAGTTGAGAAGTTGTGATTGTACCCATTACTTTCGCAAAAATTTTGAAAGTCACGGTTTTGGAATTCACCACCGTGATCACTCCGAATTGATGAAATCATGAGGCCTTTTTCGTTTTGAGTGAGTTTACAAAATTTAGAGAAACACTTGAAGCAATCACTTTTGTGAGCTAAGAAATAGGTCCAAGTGTATCTAGAGTAGTCATCCACAATCACAAAAGCATATTTGCTTCCACCTAGACTTGTTGTATCAATTGGTCCAAATAAGTCCAAATGGATCAATTGTAATGGTCTAGTAGTGCTAATTTGATTTTTTGGTTTGAAGCTTGTTTTTATTTGTTTGCCTAGTTGACATGCATCGCATACTTTGTCCTTAATAAACTTTAAATTTGGAATTCCTCGTACTAATTCTTGAGATGAGATCTTAGATATTGTTTTCATGCTTGCATGGCCTAATCTCCTATGCCAAAGCCAAGCATCATCATTTACGACGGAGAAGCACATTTCATTACTTAGTTCATCAAGATTGATGGTATAGACATTATTTTGTTTTAAAGCAATCATAGTCATGTTATGATTTGGTTTTTCAATAATGCACATATTTGATTCAAATCTAACGATGTAACCTTTATCGCATAGTTGACTAATACTCAAGAGATTATGTTTCAATCCATCAACTAGTAAGACATCATCAATGGAAAAATTAAATTTGTTACCAATAGTTCCCTTACCAATGATTTTGCCCTTGTTGTTGTCTCCGAAGGTAACGTACCCTTCTTCTTTGCTAGTGAGCATAGAGAAATGAGATGGATCTCCAGTCATATGTCTTAAGCATCCACTATCGAGATACCATCTCTTGCTCCTAGCTTGTGGGTTTGTCTACAAA
Organism: Musa acuminata AAA Group; assembly: GCF_036884655.1. Lineage (NCBI taxonomy): Eukaryota > Viridiplantae > Streptophyta > Magnoliopsida > Zingiberales > Musaceae > Musa > Musa acuminata. Next base: position 32,066,905 of record NC_088332.1, on the reverse strand, counting down.
AGAGGATGATTTTTAGGTACCCATTTGATTTTGGGTGCCTCAAAAATTGACCCACTAACTTTGTTATTTATGATTGAATTCTTTATAGTTCCTTTAGGAACCCATATTAATTTTTGTGAACTAATCTTCCTAAATGGGCATTTGTAGGCAATATGTCCGGATTTGCAACAAAAGTTGCATTTCAAATAAGAGGAAACATGTAATGTAGGTCCTTTTATGAAAGTGGTAGGATTTTGATGTAATCCTTTTACAAATCCAATTCCATTTCTATTTGCGATGTGACCCTTGTGTGCAAGGATCATATCTAATCCTTTGCTACCAACCTTAAACTTGTTTAAGGTTTCCTTAAGAAGCAAATTTTCATTTTTTATTGCTTCTAAGTGCTCACACTTAGAGCATGGAGGAGTTTGAAGACTATCAAACTTATCTTGTAGCAAAGCATGCTCTTTCTTTAAGATACTTAACTTCTTGCTAACAGTTCTACATTCATCAAATAATTCATGAAAAGCGATAGATAGTTCTTCAAAAGATAAATCTTCATTAAATAAATCACATACCTCTTCTCCTAACGCCATTAGCGCGTAATGAGCAACTTGCTCGGTGTTGGACTCCTCTTCTTCGGATGCGCTTGAATCATCCCACGTTGCCTTGAATGCCTTCTTCTTTGATGTTCTCTTTTTGGCTTGAGGACAATCGTTCTTATAGTGTCCCGGTTTTTTTGCATTCATAGCAAATCACTTGGTCCTTCTTTTGTTCAAATTTATTTTTTGTATTATTTTTAAATCTGTTCTTTCTTAAATATTTTTTAAATTTTTGAGTCAAAAGTACAATGTCATTGTCACTGTCCTCATCACTTGATGTTCCTTTCAAGTGGTCTTCTTGTGATTTGAGTGCCATATCCTTCCTGTTCTTTGGAAGGGGGTTCTCGAGCTCGTCATGAGCTTGACATGTCATTTCGTAGGTCATTAGAGACCCAATGAGTTCTTCAAGAGGGAATGCTTTAAGGTCTTTGGCCTCTTGAATGGCCGTAACTTTTGGATCCCAACTTTTAGGGAGGGATCTTAAGATTTTAGTTACTAGTTCAAAGTTAGTAAAATCTTTACCAAGAGCTTTGAGTCCATTGATGACATCCGTAAACCGGGTGTACATGTCTCCGATGGACTCACTTGGTTTCATTCGGAAAAGTTCGTAAGAGTGCACAAGGATGTTGATTTTGGATTCTTTCACTCGGCTAGTGCCTTCATGAGTGACCTCAAGAGTTCTCCAAATATCAAAAGCCGAATCACACATTGAAACACGATTAAATTCGTTTTTGTCTAGTGCACAAAACAAGGCATTCATAGCCTTTGCATTTAAAGCAAAAACCTTCTTCTCCGATTCATCCCATTCGCTCATCGGAAGAGAAGATTTTTGAAATCCATTCTCGACAATAGACCAAAGCTCAAAGTCCATAGAAATGAGGAAGATTCTCATGCGAGTCTTCCAATATGTGTAATCCGACCCATTAAACAAAGGTGGTCGTGCAATAGAATTGCCCTCTTGCATGCCGGAGTAAGCCATCTCTCTTGGGTATTAAACCAAATATGAGAGATAACCTTGCTCTGATACCACTTGTTAGGATCGGAGCGGCACTAAGAGGGGGGGGTGAATTAGTGCAGCGGATTAAAACTTCGATTTTAATAAAATCTTTCGTACGTTAAGAACGAAACTTGAGAAATTTAACTTGAAGGCGTATTCTTAAAGTTGCGCAGCAAGAGTAATAAGGAACTAAAGCAGTAAGAAGATTTGCAGTAATGTAAATGACAATAATAAAAAGCAAACCAGAGATTACGCCGATTTTTAGAGTGGTTCGGTCAAATGACCTACTCCACTTGCGAGGCCCCTCTTCGATGAGGCTCCCACCTTCCACTAGCAAGTCTCTTGAAATGGAAGGGTAAACACCCCTCTTACAACCTTTTACAAGCAGCTCAACCTCTTACAAATTTTCAATAAGAAAGAAGGAGGAGAACTCTCTAGCAAATTGAAAACAAGACTTGCTAAGACTTTCTAAGACTTTTCTCTCAATCAAAATGCTTCTCAAAAGTTGTAACCTCAGCTGAGATTTGAGGGGTATTTATAGGCCTCAAGAGGATTCAAATTTTGGGCTCCAAAATTTGAATTCTCTTAGGGTTCCCAGTGTTGGAGGTTCCACCGCCCAGCCAGGCGGTGCCACCGCCCAGCGCTCGGGTGCTGGACGGTGCAACTGCCCAGCCAAGGAGGTGTCACCGCCCAGCACTCGGGTGCTGGGCGGTTTCACCGCCCAGCCAGGCGGTTCCACCGCCTGGCTTTCCGATTCATTGGTTTGGCTTATTTTTCGCCCAAACCAAATCTGACTTTGGGCCCAGTTGGCCCCTAACCAGGATATAGGATTATCTCTTAATCCTAATCCTAATTACAGGTGAACTACATAACATAAAAAAAACATCCTAAGCAAGTTTTTTTAACCGCGAATGTCGAGTCTTGTTCCGGCGAGCTTTCCGACGAACTTCTTCCGACGGACTCCCTGCAAGCTCCCAATCTTTGTGATGACTTTAACGAGTAGCCGAGCCTTCTTGGTGATCTCCGCGAGCCTCCGACGATTTCTTCGGCGAACTTCCGACACGTTCCCGATTTCTTCTCGGACGGTTCCGGCAGCATCTCCGATGATTCTCCGGTCTCTTAAACGTCCATCGAGCTCGACTCCGGTATCCTTGCTTTATGTTTTCTGATTATCGTAGTTAATCCTGCACACTTAACTCAATAATATGGATTAGATCAATTAACCCACCAATTGATTATATCATCAAAATCCGAGATTCAACAATAGAGAGCTTTAGTTAATCTAAACACATGATTAGGGAGGCTATTATTTTCAAATCCAGGAGGTTGTTCAACATAGACTTCTTCGGAAATAAAGCCATTAAGAAAAGCGCTTTTAACATCCATTTGAAACAACTTAAAATTATTACTACTAGCGTAGGCAAGGAGCATCCTTATGGCTTCTAATCGAGCCACAGGAGCGAAGGTTTCTTCGTAATTGATACCTTCTTCTTGGTTGAAACCTTTGGCCACTAATCTAGCCTTGTTTCTAACCACGATACCATATTCATCTTGCTTGTTTCTAAAAACCCATTTAGTACCAATAACTAAATGGTCATTTGGCATAGGAACAAGCTTCCACACCTCATTTCTCTCAAATTGATTTAACTCATCTTGCATTACGATAATCCATGAATCATCTTTCATGGCTTCGTCAATACATTTGGGTTCAATTTGGGAGAGAAAAGCGGTGTTGGAACAAAAATTTTTAAGAGAAGAACGTGTTTGAACCCCCTTTGATGTGTCTCCTAAGATTAGCTCCTTAGGATGAGCATCTACATACTTCCAATCCTTGGGTAAGGATGTTTCGAAAGTGGATGCATTCAAGTTGCTAGTTGGAGATGGGGTTTCATTTAAATTCAAGGAATCAAAATTAACATCATCATCAAAATCATTTTTCCTGATTTCGGAAATCTCATTGAAAACAACATGAATGAATTCTTCAATAATTAAAGTTATTTTATTGAAGATACGAAAGGCTTTAGAAACCGAAGAATAACCAAGAGAGATTCCTTCATCGGATTTAGCATCAAATTTTCCTAAGTTATCCTTTTCATTCAAGATAAAACACTTACACCCAAAGACTTTAAAATATGAAACATTGGGTTTTTTGTTGTTCCAAACTCATAGGGAGTTTTGGTGAGTAAGGGTCTTACTAGAACTCTATTCAAAATATAGCATGCAGTATTTACGGCTTCGGCCCAATAATATTTGGGTAGGCTATGTTCATTCAACATGGTTCTTGCCATTTCTTGTAAATTTTGATTTTTTCTTTCTACTACTCCATTTTGTTGAGGATTTCTAGGAGTAGAGAAATTATTGTTGTATCCATTGAGTTCACAAAATTCTTGGAAATCATGGTTTTGAAATTCACCACCGTGATCACTTTTAATTGACGAAATCATAGAACCCTTCTCATTCTGAACAAGTTTACAAAACTTGGTAAAATATCTAAAGCATTCACTTTTCTGTTTTAAGAAGTAAGTCCATGTGTATCTGCTATAGTCATCCACAATGACAAAGGCGTATTTGCTACCTCCTAGGCTTGATGTAGAGATTGGTCCGAACAAGTCCATATGGATCAATTGTAAGGGCCTAGAGGTGCTTATTTGATTCTTAGATTTGAAACTGCCCTTAATTTATTTACCTAATTGGTAAGCATCACATACATTATCTTTGATGAACTTGATATGAGGAATTCCTCTTACAAGTTCTTTAGATGATATTTGAGTGATTAGTTTCATGCTAGCATGACCTAATCTTCTATGTCATAGCCAAGCATCCTCATTCAAAACCGAAAAACACATTTCATTACACAAATCATTGATGTCAATAGTGTATACGTTATTTTGTTTTAATGCAATCATAGATGTGTTTTTGTGTGGTTTTTCAATGATGCAAGCATTAGATTCGAATCTGACAATATATCCTTTATCAGATAATTGACTAATGCTCAAGAGGTTATGTTTTAAACCATCAACTAACAAAACATCTTCAATAAAGAAGTTGGATTTGTTACCTATGGTTCCTTTGCCAATGATTTTACCCTTGTTGTTGTCTCCAAAGGTGACATAGCCTTCATCTATGCTAGTGAGCTTAGAGAATTGAGATGGATCTCCGGTCATATGCCTTGAGCATCCACTATCAATGTACTATCTCTTGCTCCTAGCTTGCGATGGTATAGGTTTCTACAAGAAAGGATGATCTTTAGGTACCCATTTGCTTTTGGGTGCCTCAAAAATAGATCTACATTGTTTATCATGTTGCATAGAATTTATCATGGTTCCTTTAGGAACCCAAATTAATTTGTTTGGACTAATTTTCTTGAATGGATAATAATGCGTTTTGTGTCCAAGTTTGCAACAAAAGTTGCATTTGTCTTGGTGTCGAACATGTAAGATGGGGCCTTTTATGAAGGTGGTTGGATTTTGGTGAGGACTTCTCACAAATCCGATTCCACTTCTTTTGGGAACGTGACCCTTGTTTGCAAGGATCATGTTCAAGGACTTGCTACCAACCTCGAATTTCTTCAAGGTGTCCTTAAGTAGCAAGTTTTCCTTTTGGAGAGTTTCTAGATCATGGCATTTTATGCATGAACCTAATCTATCATGATATTCAGCTTTTAACTTATCGAAATTACAAGACTATCATGCTCCCTTTTTAGCAATTTATATTTTCTACTAATAATCTTGCATTCATCAAATAAATCATGAAAGGCATTTAATAATTCATCAAATGATAAATCTGCATCTATTAAATTCATTACCTCCTCTCCGATGGCCATTAAGGCGTAATGAGCAACTTGCTCGGTGTTGGACTCCTCTTCTTCGGACGCGCTCGAGTCATCCCATGTTGCTTTGAGCGCCTTCTTCTTTGATGTTCTCTTTTTGACTTGGGGAAAATCACTCTTGTAGTGTCCCGACTTTTTGCACTCATAGCAAATAACTTGGTCCTTCTTGGGTTCAAATTTATTTTTTGTGTCATTCTTAAACTTGTTTCTTTTAATGAATTTTTTAAATTTTCTTGTTAGAAGTGTCAAGTCATCGTCACAGTCCTCATCACTTGAGTTTTCTCTCAAGTGGTCTTCTGAAGTTCTAAGTACCATATCCTTCCTATTCTTTGGAAGGATGTCTTCTTGCTCTTCATGAGCTTTGCAAGTCATCTCGTAGGTCATTAATGACCCGATTAGTTCTTCAAGAGGGAAGTTGTTTAGATCTTTCGCCTCTTGAATAGCAGTGACTTTAGGATCCCAACTCTTAGGAAGGGATCTTAGAATCTTATTTACGAGCTCAAAATCCGAAAAACTTTTTCCGAGTCCTTTTAGATCGTTGATGACATTCGTGAAATGGGTAAACATGTCGCCAATAGTCTCACTCGGTTTCATCCGGAAAAGTTCGAAAGAATGTAACAAAAGATTGATTTTTGACTCTTTCACTCTACTTGTGCCTTCGTGAGTCACTTCGAGTGTGTGCCAAATATCAAATGCGGTTTCACAAACCGAAACACGGTTGAACTCGTTTTTATCAAGCGCACAAAATAAGGCATTCATAGCCTTTGGATTAAGAGCGAAAGCCTTCTTCTCCAATTCATTCCAATCGATCATTGGAAGAGAAGACTTCGAAAATCCATTTTCGACAAGATTCCGAAGTCCAAAATCCATAGAAATAAGAAAGATCCTCATTCGGGTCTTCCAATAGGTGTAGTCCGTCCCATTGAACATGGGTGGACGTGTAATAGAATGACCCTCTTGGTTTCTGGCGCATGCCATCTCTCTTGGGTTTTAATCCGTTTGAGAGTTAATCCCGCTCTGATACCAATTGTTAGGATCAAGAGCACTAAGAGGGGGGGGGGGGTGAATTAGTGCGGCGGAAAACCTTCTACGAAAAATAAAAACTGCGTTCGTTCTTTAACAGTGATTTTGGTAAGAAAGCCAATTCGTAAATCACTTTAACTTTTGTTTAAGTGAGATGCAGTAAAGATATAAATGCAGTTTGCAGTTATGATTATAATCAGATAGTAGGCGCAAACTAAAATATGATATTCGTACGAAAAAACGGATTTACGTCTAAATTCTGATTCGTAAATCACTTGATTAAGCGAGATGCAGTTTAAGCAAGGATATAAAGGCAGTTTGTAGTTATGATAGAAATCAAAACGTTAACGCAAACAGAAATATAATGATCGTATGATGAAACTGTTTTACGTCTAAACGCAGATTCAGAAAGTGCAAAGCTTGAAACCCGATCGTATATGTGCAGAAAGAAGTAAGCTTTAGAGGAGGTTTGCAGTAAAGATAATATGCTCAAAGTAAATGCAAACCGAGATTTAGAGTGGTTCGGTCAATCTTGACCTACTCCACTTTTGGCTTCCTCCACCGACGAGGTCACCGACGTCAACTAGAGGCCTTCCTTCAATAGGCGAAGGCCAACCACCCTTTTACAGTTTCACTCCTTTTGACGGGCTTAGGAGACAACCCTTACAGAATTTTCTCTCCTCTCTTTAAAGCTCAGAACTTGGAAGAAAAGAGGGAGAAGAACTTTTGGCCTTTACAACAATTTTGAACTCTAAAAATCACAGAACAAGATCAGGATTTCGGTGTATATTCTATGCCCTTTCAGTGTTGAATGGGTGGGGTATTTATAGGCCCCAACCCAGTTTGAATTTGGAGCTCAAAATTGTCAATTCCCGGAATTCCGGGATCTGGCGGTTGCACCTCCTGACTTGAGCGGTTGCACCGCTTGGCAGACCTCGAAGACTGAGCCTCTGGGCGGTGCCACCTCCTGTCAGGGGCGGTTGCACCTCCTGCCAGAGCTCGAAGACCGAGCTCAGGCGGTGCCACCTCCTGACTGAGGCGGTTGCACCGCTTAGCCATAGCTCGGAGACTGAGCCCAGGCGGTGCCACCTCTGTCAGGGGAGGTTGCACCGCCCAGTCTCGCTCGGAGACTGAGCCTAGGCGGTGCCACCTCCTGGCTGGGACGGTTGCACCGCCCAGTCTCGCTCGGAGACTTAGCCCAGGCGGTGCCACCTCCTGGCTTGGGCGGTTCAACTGCCTGGCAGAAATCAGGGTCCAAATTGGTTGATCCATTCGGCTCAATTTGGGTTTTTCAGGGGCCCAATTGCCCCAAGATTAAGTTAATGGGATCACCTCCCATTTCCAACTTAATCATTGTGCTAACTATGATTTTTCCTAAGATATTTACAGCAACTTGCTCCAGTGCGTCAATCGCTTCTTCCGGCGAGCTTCCGACAAACTTCCGTCGATCATCCGATGAACCTTCGATGATGCTCCTGCGGACTTCCGGCAAACTCCTGGACTTGCGACGATCCACTTGGAGAGTTCCGACGAGCTTCTTTTGGCAAGCTCATGGACTTCTCGGATTCGTTCTCGCAGAACCTCCGACGATTGTCCGAACTTCCGTCGAACTCTCGAACTCCCAATGTGATCATTGTCTTGACTCCGGCGCAACTCCTGCTGCATATCTTACTTTCATCGTAGTTAATCCTGCACACTTATCTCAACATATAGATTAGATACCAAATGATAATTGACTTCATCATCAAAATCCGAGATTCAACACGGCGATGCTCCGACGGAATTCCGGCAAACTCCTGGACTTGCAACGATCCACTTGGCGAGTTCCGATGAGCTTCTTTTGGCAAGCTCCTGGACTTCTCGGATTTGTTCCCGCAGAACCTCCGACGACCGTCCGGACTTCCGTCGAGCTCTTGAATTCCCAACGTGATCACGGTCTTTGACTCCGGCTCAACTCCTGCTGCATATCTTACTTTCATCGTAGTTAATCCTACACACTTATCTCAACATATGGATTAGATAATAAATGACAATTGACTTCATCATCAAAATCCGAGATACAACAAAACTCAACTTTCTAATAGGGTTTATAATTTTAGCATCACAGAGTTTTGCTCAACTTTCTTGCTACTCCATGCAGGAATAGCTGGGGTATTTATAGACCCTAAATGACTTCAAAACTTGGAGCCAAAATTTAAATCCCGAAGATTTCGAGGTACGGGCAGTACCACCGCCTACAGCCTAACACTGGGTGGTACCACCGCCCAGTCTAGTAATACTTGTTAGGATCAAGAGCACTAAGAGGGGGGGGTGAATTAGTACAGCGAAAAACTTTCGATGATTAAAACTGCGTTCGTACGACAAGAGCGATTTCGGTAGAAAAGCCGATTCGTAAATCACTTTAACTTGTGATCAAGAAAGATGCAGTTAAAGCAAGTCTATGAAGGCAGTTTGCAGTTATGATGGAAATTAGAATGTAAGCGTAAACTGAAATATGATATTCGTACGATAAAACTGATTTATGTTTAAACGCCGATTCGAAAAATACTAAACTTTGAAACACGATCGTAAATGTGCAGAAGGCAGTAAGCTATTGAGGAGGTTTGCAGTAAAGATAATATGCTCAAAGTAACTGCAAACCGAGATTTAGAGTGGTTCGGTCAATCTTGACCTACATCCACTTTTGGTTTCCTCCACCGACGAGGTCAACGACGTCCACTAGAGGCCTTCCTTCAATAGGTGTCACACCCCTAAAAATATCCATGATATTTAAAAATTTTTTTTTTTCGTCACAACTAACCCAGGATCCAAACACACATTTGAGGTCACTAAGAAAACATTCAGATCAAAAATTTCACTTCTATAATCTACCAATTCATAACCCTGTGCAATTCATAAACATAGCACACATCACTCGATAATTTATACAATCTGAACTCAACTCATCAAAATAAAAACCACAATATAAATCCACAGTGGGGAAATCTATGTAGTCACCACAATCATCGATTTACCATAAGTTCATATCATTACACGAATTTAATTTAACATTCCAAAACCCTATACATGAGGGATCCTTTAACTTACACAAAATCCACAGGTTTAGATTCATAGTCACATTTCATTAGATGCAAGGTAGCTTATACACAACTACATATATGCTAACAAAAGTTCTGTCCAACGTCTTCTAAACTTTCCACTGCCTCAGCCCATTCTTAACATTTAAGCAAGCGATACGCTATCCTGAAAAATTTATCAACAAATGGGGTGAGCATAAAGAGCTCAGCAAGTGACTAACATATCCATATCAAAATAGTACAATTTCCAAAGAGATGCAGTTTTCAAACACAAAGCAGAATATACGATTTCGTATACATAATATCATTAGGAGCAGAATCATAATTGTCCTTTTTAATCATACATATTTGGTTCCTGACAGATGGGGCATAGAGTAATTGGAGCATATCAGAAACAAAGGAAACATATCGGAGCTTATCAATGGCATTTAAAATGTTCCAAATCACATCAACGACATATGGAACATTACGAAGCAAAATCAACAGTGAATGAAGCATTTCAGAGCATATCAAACTCATATGTCGTACAGAAGCTCAAACGTCGTCCTTGACGTTGCAATCATATCATAACTATCCAGAGCACGAACAGAAATAACTCACCAAAACTCTGGATGTCATATCAAACATATAGAGGGTGTAGTGGGATCTCAGTCAGAATGTGATTCATCCATTTCTGAATGACCACCTGACAAAAGTCTCCCACGTCTGGGAGTTCCATCCACCCACGTCTAGGTGAAGTCAAAGGGGGCCGGCAGAGCATCGCAGGCTCTAAGCAATATCCCACAAAGCGGGACCCCACAAAGCGGGCAAATAAGCGCATACCAAAATATCCCACAAAGCGGGCAAATCAGCGCATACCCTTTACCATTTCTGGCAAAGGTCCAGACAATCCCACACACCAGAGTACAAGAAGGCAGTTTCAACAATAAGTAGCATATAACGGAAGCACACGCGGAACAACCAAACGTACATGTGCCTTTTCAAAAGCAATGTGATGCAAGGAACAAATCTCTCACAAAAGTATTCGTTTTAGGAAAGAAATGAAAGCAAGAGTGTACAGGGATTCCAAGCAATCATAATCAGCTCAATTCTAATAAGAAGATTAGACGAATTCAAGTATCCAAAGGAAATGGAACAGAATACGCGAAATCGACCAAAGCTCGATTTCGGACAGAATTCCAGTGGCACATCAAACAAATATTTCAGAATAACAATTATGCTCCAATACCCATAGGAAGACTATGGTCGAACCATATATCAATCTATATTCGGATGGAACAGATTTCATATGAAACAGGGCTCCCAACACAGAGTTACCTCTGATTTGGTAACACAAGGTCAAAATCACAATCACTGTTTTGCAGAATTTATAGGGTCGGATTCAACAGACGATAGGGTGGGCAGTTGAACTCCAAAATTTTCAAACTATATGTCAAAAGAGATAATTTCAAGTCTAGTTTCAAATAAAATCAGTTTGGTACAAACCAGAATTTTCAACAGGGAGTTATAGGCGTTTTAGTATCGAAAGGTCAAAAATCTTAAACTCTGTTTTACAGCGTCTATAGGCTCTTTTGAAATAAATTTTTGGGTAAGTATTCGGTGTCCAAAATCTACAAAATCGGTGTCAAAAGAAATACATACGAGTCTAATTTCAAACAAAAATAGTTTCTGCCTGAATCCTCATTCTGTACTATAACTTATAGCTGAAACAGTGCTTAGGGGTCAGTTTACCGAAAAACTTTCAGAATCCATGGTTTTATGTCCAAGGAGAGACATATCAGTTTCTAAATAGAAATCTTCCAATTTATTTTGAATCAACATAAAAACAGAGTCTAATACTTCTGTAGGATGGGGTTAGAACACTTGCCTTTGGAAATTTTGACCCGAAATGACAAGATTAAAGCAAGAACCCTAAAAGCCCCAATTTTCTTTCTCTTCTTCTTCTTCTTCTTCTTCTTCTTCTTCTTCTTCTTCTTCTTTCTTTCTTTCTTTCCCTGATCACCCACGAGCTGCCTCCTCTGCTTCCTTAACAACGAAGGCAGAGAAAGCTTAAGCGGTGGAATTTGTCATTTGGTGCATTTTGCAGTTTAGTCCTTGTTTTTATCATATTCACGATTAGGTCCTTAGGGTTTACATATAGGTCCTCAGATTCTTTCTTTTTCTTCTTTTTTTTTTTTTGAACAGATCTCCCAAATCTTACAAATAAGTTACCTCTGATTCATACTCTATTTCTTTTGTCAATTAAAATAGATGCTTACATTATCACCAAAAATTTATACGAACATTCGGAAATGAGGGGTGTTACACTCTCCCCCCCTTAAAAGAAAAATTTAGTCCTCTAAATTTATCGTACCTCTATTCGATGAAAAGACGAGGATACACCTTTTTCATTTCCTCTTCTAGCTCCCAAGTTGTCTCTTCTCCAGAATGATGTCTCCAATTTACTTGAACCAGTGGGATGACCCGATTCCTTAGGACTTTTTATTTCTTATCAATAATCTGAATAGGCTCTTCCACATAGGATAAATCTTTATCGAACTCCACCAGCTCATACTTAATGATGTGAGAAGGGTCATACATATACTTTCTAATCATCGAGACATGAAATATATCATGGACATGGCTCAATGCTGGTGGTAAGGCAATCCTGTAAGCGACAGAACCAACCCTCTCAAGAACCTCAAAAGGTCCAATAAATCTTGGGCTTAACTTTCCTTTCTTCCCAAACCTTATAATGCCTTTGGAAGGGGAGACTTTTAAGAATACAAAATCTCCGATTTCAAACTCAATATCTCGTCTCCTATTATCGGCATAACTCTTTTGACGACTCTGAGCAGCTTTTAACCTTTTCCTTATAACTTGAATTTTCTCGGTAGTTTCTTGTACCTTGTCCGGTGCTAACAACTTTCTGTCCCCAACTTCCTCCCAACATATAGGTGTTATGCACTTTCGCCTATATAAAGCTTCATAAGGAGCCATCTGAATACTTGAATGATAACTATTGTTATATGTGAACTCAACAAGTGAAATATCCTTATCCCATTCACCTTTCCAATCCATAACATAGGCTCTAAGCAAATCCTCAAGTGTTTGAATTGTTCTTTCTGACTGACCATCAGTCTGAGGATGATATGCAGTACTAAACTTAACTTTAGTGCCCATAGATTCCTGTAATCTTCTCCAGAATCTAAAGAGAAATCTGGAGTCTCTATCAGAGATGATCTCCTTTGGAATACCATGAAGTCTTACTATTTCATTAACATATAAATCTGCAAGTCTATCAAGCGAATAAGTCATATTAATCGGAAGGAAATGTGCAGATTTTGTTAACCTATCAATGATAACCCAAATAGCATCATGCTTCCTCGAGGTTCTGGGTAGTCCTGAAACAAAATCCATAGTAATACATTCCCATTTCCATTCAGGTATAACTAAAGGTTGCAGCAACCCTCCAGGTCTTTGGTGTTCTACTTTGATTTGCTGACACGTCAAACATTTTGAAACATACATTGCAATTTCCTTCTTCATGCCTTCCCACCAATAATAACTTTGAAGATCTCTATACATCTTAGTGCTCCCAGGGTGTAGGGCGTACTTTGAAGTATGACTTTCTTTTAGGATTTGATTCTTGATATCTAGTTCATTTGGTACACATACTCTCTCCCCAAATCTCAATAGGCCATCCTTTGAAACTTGAAATTGTGGCTTCAATTCCTTTTCTACTTCACTCCTCAAGTAGATTAAGTGTGGATCTCGTAATTGTCCCTCCTTAATTTGTTGCATAAGATCAGACTGCACTTGAATGGAGGCCATCAAAATCATCGAGTCTTGCTCTTTCCTCAAAGCTTTCAAATCAAAATTTTCTTCTATTAGCTTCCATTGCTTCACGACCAGACTAGCCATAAAACTTGTAGATTTTCTACTAAGTGCATCAGCTACAACATTGGCCTTGCCCGGGTGATAACGGATGGCACAATCATAATCCTTCAGAAGTTCTATCCATCTTCGCTGCCTCATGTTTAACTCTTTCTGAGTGAAAATATATTTTAAACTCTTGTGATCAGTGAAGATTTCAAACTGTCGACCATACAAATAATGTCTCCAGATCTTTAGAGCAAAAATGATTGCTGCTAATTCCAAATCATGAGTTGGATAATTCAATTCATAACCTTTAAGTTGCCTAGAAGCATAAGCAATTACTCTCCCTTCCTGCATCAAAACACATCCTAGGCCCTTTCTTGAAGCATCAGTATAAACTACAAATCCCTCACTACCACTTGGAATAGTGAGAATAGGGGCACTAGTCAATCTTCTTTTTAACTCTTGAAAGCTTTGCTCACAATCATCGCCCCATACAAATTTCATATTCTTCTTAGTGAGTTTGGTGAGAGGTTGAGCAATTCGAGAAAATCCCTCCACAAATCTCCTGTAATAACCTGCCATGCCCAAGAAACTTCTAACCTCTGTTACATTTGTTGGTACTTCCCATTCAACTACAGCTTCTATTTTCCTTGGATCAACAGATATATCCTTCCCTGAAATCACATGGCCTAAGAAAGCAACTTCATTCAACCAAAATTCACATTTGCTGAACTTCGCATACAACTTCTTTTCTCTTAGTATGGATAACACATCTCTCAAGTGTTCCTCATGCTCCTGGTTACTCTTTGAATACACCAATATGTCATCAATAAATACAATTACACAGATATCCAAGAGCGGTTGAAATATCCTATTCATTAGTTCCATAAAAGCTGCAGGGGCATTTGTCAAACCAAACGGCATCACCAAGAATTCATAATGACCATATCGAGTTCTGAAAGCTGTTTTTGAAATATCCTCCTCCTTGATCTTTAACTGATAGTAACCTGACCTCAGGTCAATCTTAGAGAATACTTGTGCACCCTGCAGTTGATCAAACAAATCATCAATTCTAGGTATGGGATATTTGTTTTTGATGGTCACCTGATTCAACTGTCTATAATCAATACAAAGCCTCAATGTTCCATCCTTCTTCTTCACTAATAGTACCGGAGCACCCCATGGGGACACACTGGGTCGTATGAAACCCTTATCTAATAATTCTTGTATTTGCTTCTTTAATTCTTCTAGCTCAAGTGGTGCCATTCTGTAGGGAGGCTTAGATATTGGGGTGGTACTGGGGACTAGATCAATAGCAAATTCACCCTCTCTATCTAGAGGTAAACCAGGCAAGTCGTCTGGAAATACATCAGGGAATTCTTTGACCACTGAAATTTCATCTAGGTGGGTTTCCTGATTTGAATGCTCCTTTACACACACCACATAACAAAAACAACCTTTCTGCATAAGATGATAAGCTTGAAGTGCGGATATTAAGCAAGGAGGCAAATCATGCTTAATGCCCTCAAAGAAAAATATAGGCTGATCTGGTATGCAGAAAGTAATTATTTTTTTGTAACAATCAATACTAGCGTGATGAGAAGATAACCAATCCATGCCGAGTATAATATCAAAGCCCTGGATCTCTAGGAGAATCAAATCAGCAAGGAATTCGTGGTCTCCAATAGAGATCAAACAAGATGGGTAGACCAAGTTTGTTGCCAATGAATCTCCAACAGCAGTTGTTACATATAACATATAATCCAGGGGTTTAGGTGGAATATCCAAGTGACCAGCAAAGTATTTTGAAACAAACGATAAGTTGGAGCCGGGATCAAACAAAACTTTTGCATTTCTTTTAGAAACATGAAGAATACCTTCCACCACTGATTTAGAAGCTCTAGAATCTTGTTCAGTGATAGCGTATACTCTAGCATGGGCTGAGGGTCTAGGAGACAGTGGCTCTCTTTTCCTGTTCAGTGGGCAATCTTTTATTTGATGACCTAGCTTTCCACAATTAAAACATGCTCCAGTCACCCGAAAACACCGACTTGTCTCATGATTTAATCCGCATTTTTCACATAACTGAGTCCTCCCCCATGGTTTCCTTTTCTCAAATCCAGATGTCTTAAACCTCTTGTTACTATCTTCGTATTCATTTTCTCTCCTGCTTTTGCTAGTAAATTTGTCCCTTTGGTTCTTGCCAATGATTTCTTGAATTTCCTCCATGTCTCTTTCAATTTTCAAAGCTCTTTCTACCGTATCAGCATATGTTTGTAATTTTAAAGCTGACATTCGGCTTCTTATCGCCGGCCGTAATCCCCTTTCAAACCTTCTTGCCTTTCTAGATTCATCATCAGTCATATGCGTGGCAAACCTGGAGAGCTCAGTAAATTTAGATTCATACTTTGTAACCGTCATACTTCCCTGGATAAGATTCAAGAACTCCAATTCTTTTTGCTCTCTCATGCAATCTGGAAAATATTTGTCGTAAAACTTTTCTTGGAATAACTTACCATGTCATTGGCTCATGTTTGATTTCAGACATCCTCTTAATCATTCTCCACCAGTGTTCAGCTTCTCCTTCCAGCATAAAGGTGGCAAGAAAAACCTTTCGTTCATCAGAGTAACTTAAGGCATCAAATATTTTCTCTATCTGCATCATCCATCGTTCCGCCACCATTGGATCAGACTCACCACTGAAACTGGGAGGACTAAGCTTCTTAAACTGTCCAATTCCCAACCCCGTCTGGTTTGATGTCTCTGTCCCATCACTATTTCCTTGTTGGACAGGTTGTTGTTGTTGTTGCATCACTTGTGCCATAGTCTCCAAAGTCCGCATAATACCACTCAATTGATCAGCAGTAGATGCAACAGGAGAACCAGATGATCTCGTCATCCTCGCTTCCTAAAACATCAAAAGAACATTTTCTTTGATCAATCTCTAATGACAGTCAATAAACCTCAAATAAAGATAATATTCTTAGAGATTCTCAAATCATGCTCTGATACCACCTCTGTCACACCCCTAAAAATATCCATGATATTTAAAATTTTTTTTTTTTCGTCACAACTAACCCAGGATCCAAACACACATTTGATGTCACTAAGAAAACATTCAGATCAAAAATTTCACTTCTATAATCTACCAATTCATAACCCTGTGCAATTCATAAACATAGCACACATCACTCGATAATTTATACAATCTGAACTCAACTCATCAAAATAAAAACCACAATATAAATCCACAGTGGGGAAATCTATGCAGTCACCACAATCATCGATTTACCATAAGTTCATATCATTACACGAATTTAATTTAACATTCCAAAACCCTATACATGAGGGATCCTTTAACTTATACAAAATCCACAGGTTTAGATTCATAGTCACATTTCATTAGATGCAAGGTAGCTTATACACAACTACATATATGCTAACAAAAGTTCTGCCCAACGTCTTCTAAACTTTCCACTGCCTCAGCCCATTCTTAACATTTAAGCAAGCGATACGCTATCCTGAAAAATTTATCAAAAAATGGGGTGAGCATAAAGAGCTCAGCAAGTGACTAACATATACATATCAAAATAGTACAATTTCCAAAGAGATGCAGTTTTCAAACACAAAGCAGAATATACGATTTCGTATACATAATATCATTAGGAGCAGAATCATAATTGTCCTTTTTTAATCATACATATTTGGTTCCTGACAGATGGGGCATAGAGTAATTGGAGGATATCAGAAACAAAGGAAACATATCGGAGCTTATCAATGGCATTTAAAATGTTCCAAATCACATCAACGACATATGGAACATTACGAAGCAAAATCAACAGTGAATGAAGCATTTCAAAGCATATCAAACTCATATGTCGTACAGAAGCTCAAACGTCGTCCTTGACGTTGCAATCATATCATAACTATCCAGAGCACGAACAGAAATAACTCACCAAAACTCTGGATGTCATATCAAACATATAGAGGGTGTAGTGGGATCTCAGTCAGAATATGATTCATCCATTTCTGAATGACCACCTGACAAAAGTCTCCCACGTCTGGGAGTTCCATCCACCCACGTCTAGGTGAAGTCAAAGGGGGCCGGCAGAGCATCGTAGGCTCTAAGCAATATCCCACAAAGCGGGACCCCACAAAGCGGGCAAATCAGCGCATACCCTTTACCATTTCTGGCAAAGGTCCAGACAATCCCACACACCAGAGTACAAGAAGGCAGTTTCAACAATAAGTAGCATATAACGGAAGCACACGCGGAACAACCAAACGTACATGTGCCTTTTCAAAAGCAATGTGATGCAAGGAACAAATCTCTCACAAAAGTATTCGTTTTAGGAAAGAAATGAAAGCAAGAGTGTACAGGGATTCCAAGCAATCATAATCAGCTCAATTCTAATAAGAAGATTAGACGAATTCAAGTATCCAAAGGAAATGGAACAGAATACGCGAAATCGACCAAAGCTCGATTTCGGACAGAATTCCAGTGGCACATCAAACAAATATTTCAGAATAACAATTATGCTCCAATACCCATAGGAAGACTATGGTCGAACCATATATCAATCTATATTCGGATGGAACAGATTTCATATGAAACAGGGCTCCCAACACAGAGTTACCTCTGATTTGGTAACACAAGGTCAAAATCACAATCACTGTTTTGCAGAATTTATAGGGTCGGATTCAACAGACGATAGGGTGGGCAGTTGAACTCCAAAATTTTCAAACTATATGTCAAAAGAGATAATTTCAAGTCTAGTTTCAAATAAAATCAGTTTGGTACAAACCAGAATTTTCAACAGGGAGTTATAGGCGTTTTAGTATCGAAAGGTCAAAAATCTTAAACTCTGTTTTACAGCGTCTATAGGCTCTTTTGAAACAAATTTTTGGGTAAGTATTCGGTGTCCAAAATCTACAAAATCGGTGTCAAAAGAAATACATACGAGTCTAATTTCAAACAAAAATAGTTCCTGCCTGAATCCTCATTCTGTACTATAACTTATAGCTGAAACAGTGCTTAGGGGTCAGTTTACCGAAAAACTTTCAGAATCCATGGTTTTATGTCCAAGGAGAGACATATCAGTTTCTAAATAGAAATCTTCCAATTTATTTTGAATCAACATAAAAACAGAGTCTAATACTTCTGTAGGATGGGGTTAGAACACTTGCCTTTGGAAATTTTGACCCGAAATGACAAGATTAAAGCAAGAACCCTAAAAGCCCCAATTTTCTTTCTCTTCTTCTTCTTCTTCTTCTTCTTCTTCTTCTTCTTCTTCTTCTTCTTTCTTTCTTTCTTTCCCTGATCACCCACGAGCTGCCTCCTCTGCTTCCTTAACAACGAAGGCAGAGAAAGCTTAAGCGGTGGAATTTGTCATTTGGTGTATTTTGCAGTTTAGTCCTTGTTTTTATCATATTCACGATTAGGTCCTTAGGGTTTACATATAGGTCCTCAGATTCTTTCTTTTTCTTCTTTTTTTTTTTTTTTGAACAGATCTCCCAAATCTTACAAATAAGTTACCTCTGATTCATACTCTATTTCTTTTGTCAATTAAAATAGATGCTTACATTATCACCAAAAATTTATACGAACATTCGGAAATGAGGGGTGTTACACTCTCCCCCCCTTAAAAGAAAAATTTAGTCCTCTAAATTTATCGTACCTCTATTCGATGAAAAGACGAGGATACACCTTTTTCATTTCCTCTTCTAGCTCCCAAGTTGTCTCTTCTCCAGAATGATGTCTCCAATTTACTTGAACCAGTGGGATGACCCGATTCCTTAGGACTTTTTATTTCTTATCAATAATCTGAATAGGCTCTTCCACATAGGATAAATCTTTATCGAACTCCACCAGCTCATACTTAATGATGTGAGAAGGGTCATACATATACTTTCTAATCATCGAGACATGAAATATATCATGGACATGGCTCAATGCGGGTGGTAAGGCAATCCTGTAAGCGACAGAACCAACCCTCTCAAGAACCTCAAAAGGTCCAATAAATCTTGGGCTTAACTTTCCTTTCTTCCCAAACCTTATAATGCCTTTGGAAGGGGAGACTTTTAAGAATACAAAATCTCCGATTTCAAACTCAATATCTCGTCTCCTATTATCGGCATAACTCTTTTGACGACTCTGAGCAGCTTTTAACCTTTTCCTTATAACTTGAATTTTCTCGGTAGTTTCTTGTACCTTGTCCGGTGCTAACAACTTTCTGTCCCCAACTTCCTCCCAACATATAGGTGTTATGCACTTTCGCGCATATAAAGCTTCATAAGGAGCCATCTGAATACTTGAATGATAACTATTGTTATATGTGAACTCAACAAGCGAAATATCCTTATCCCATTCACCTTTCCAATCCATAACATAGGCTCTAAGCAAATCCTCAAGTGTTTGAATTGTTCTTTCTGACTAACCATCAGTCTGAGGATGATATGCAGTACTAAACTTAACTTTAGTGCCCATAGATTCCTGTAATCTTCTCCAGAATCTAAAGAGAAATCTGGAGTCTCTATCAGAGATGATCTCCTTTGGAATACCATGAAGTCTTACTATTTCATTAACATATAAATCTGCAAGTCTATCAAGCGAATAAGTCATATTAATCGGAAAGAAATGTGCAGATTTTGTTAACCTATCAATGATAACCCAAATAGCATCATGCTTCCTCGAGGTTCTGGGTAGTCCTGAAACAAAATCCATAGTAATACATTCCCATTTCCATTCAGGTATAACTAAAGGTTGCAGCAACCCTCCAGGTCTTTGGTGTTCTACTTTGATTTGCTGACACGTCAAACATTTTGAAACATACATTGCAATTTCCTTCTTCATGCCTTCCCACCAATAATAACTTTGAAGATCTCTATACATCTTAGTGCTCCCAGGGTGTAGGGCGTACTTTGAAGTATGACTTTCTTTTAGGATTTGATTCTTGATATCTAGTTCATTTGGTACACATACTCTCTCCCCAAATCTCAATAGGCCATCCTTTGAAACTTGAAATTGTGGCTTCAATTCCTTTTCTACTTCACTCCTCAAGTAGATTAAGTGTGGATCTCGTAATTGTCCCTCCTTAATTTGTTGCATAAGATCAGACTGCACTTGAATGGAGGCCATCAAAATCATCGAGTCTTGCTCTTTCCTCAAAGCTTTCAAATCAAAATTTTCTTCTATTAGCTTCCATTGCTTCACGACCAGACTAGCCATAAAACTTGTAGATTTTCTACTAAGTGCATCAGCTACAACATTGGCCTTGCCCGGGTGATAACGGATGGCACAATCATAATCCTTCAGAAGTTCTATCCATCTTCGCTGCCTCATGTTTAACTCTTTCTGAGTGAAAATATATTTTAAACTCTTGTGATCAGTGAAGATTTCAAACTGTCGACCATACAAATAATGTCTCCAGATCTTTAGAGCAAAAATGATTGCTGCTAATTCCAAATCATGAGTTGGATAATTCAATTCATAACCTTTAAGTTGCCTAGAAGCATAAGCAATTACTCTCCCTTCCTGCATCAAAACACATCCTAGGCCCTTTCTTGAAGCATCAGTATAAACTACAAATCCCTCACTACCACTTGGAATAGTGAGAATAGGGGCACTAGTCAATCTTCTTTTTAACTCTTGAAAGCTTTGCTCACAATCATCGCCCCATACAAATTTCATATTCTTCTTAGTGAGTTTGGTGAGAGGTTGAGCAATTCGAGAAAATCCCTCCACAAATCTCCTGTAATAACCTGCCATGCCCAAGAAACTTCTAACCTCTGTTACATTTGTTGGTACTTCCCATTCAACTACAGCTTCTATTTTCCTTGGATCAACAGATATATCCTTCCCTGAAATCACATGGCCTAAGAAAGCAACTTCATTCAACCAAAATTCACATTTGCTGAACTTCGCATACAACTTCTTTTCTCTTAGTATGGATAACACATCTCTCAAGTGTTCCTCATGCTCCTGGTTACTCTTTGAATACACCAATATGTCATCAATAAATACAATTACACAGATATCCAAGAGCGGTTGAAATATCCTATTCATTAGTTCCATAAAAGCTGCAGGGGCATTTGTCAAACCAAACGGCATCACCAAGAATTCATAATGACCATATCGAGTTCTGAAAGCTGTTTTTGAAATATCCTCCTCCTTGATCTTTAACTGATAGTAACCTGACCTCAGGTCAATCTTAGAGAATACTTGTGCACCCTGCAGTTGATCAAACAAATCATCAATTCTAGGTATGGGATATTTGTTTTTGATGGTCACCTGATTCAACTGTCTATAATCAATACAAAGCCTCAATGTTCCATCCTTCTTCTTCACTAATAGTACCGGAGCACCCCATGGGGACACACTGGGTCGTATGAAACCCTTATCTAATAATTCTTGTATTTGCTTCTTTAATTCTTCTAGCTCAAGTGGTGCCATTCTGTAGGGAGGCTTAGATATTGGGGTGGTACTGGGGACTAGATCAATAGCAAATTCACCCTCTCTATCTAGAGGTAAACCAGGCAAGTCGTCTGGAAATACATCAGGGAATTCTTTGACCACTGAAATTTCATCTAGGTGGGTTTCCTGATTTGAATGCTCCTTTACACACACCACATAACAAAAACAACCTTTCTGCATAAGATGATAAGCTTGAAGTGCGGATATTAAGCAAGGAGGCAAATCATGCTTAATGCCCTCAAAGAAAAATATAGGCTGATCTGGTATGCAGAAAGTAATTATTTTTTTGTAACAATCAATACTAGCGTGATGAGAAGATAACCAATCCATGCCGAGTATAATATCAAAGCCCTGGATCTCTAGGAGAATCAAATCAGCAAGGAATTCGTGGTCTCCAATAGAGATCAAACAAGATGGGTAGACCAAGTTTGTTGCCAATGAATCTCCAACAGCAGTTGTTACATATAACATATAATCCAGGGGTTTAGGTGGAATATCCAAGTGACCAGCAAAGTATTTTGAAACAAACGATAAGTTGGAGCCGGGATCAAACAAAACTTTTGCATTTCTTTTAGAAACATGAAGAATACCTTCCACCACTGATTTAGAAGCTCTAGAATCTTGTTCAGTGATAGCGTATACTCTAGCATGGGCTGAGGGTCTAGGAGACAGTGGCTCTCTTTTCCTGTTCAGTGGGCAATCTTTTATTTGATGACCTAGCTTTCCACAATTAAAACATGCTCCAGTCACCCGAAAACACCGACTTGTCTCATGATTTAATCCGCATTTTTCACATAACTGAGTCCTCCCCCATGGTTTCCTTTTCTCAAATCCAGATGTCTTAAACCTCTTGTTACTATCTTCGTATTCATTTTCTCTCCTGCTTTTGCTAGTAAATTTGTCCCTTTGGTTCTTGCCAATGATTTCTTGAATTTCCTCCATGTCTCTTTCAATTTTCAAAGCTCTTTCTACCGTATCAGCATATGTTTGTAATTTTAAAGCTGACATTCGGCTTCTTATCGCCGGCCGTAATCCCCTTTCAAACCTTCTTGCCTTTCTAGATTCATCATCAGTCATATGCGTGGCAAACCTGGAGAGCTCAGTAAATTTAGATTCATACTTTGTAACCGTCATACTTCCCTGGATAAGATTCAAGAACTCCAATTCTTTTTGCTCTCTCATGCAATCTGGAAAATATTTGTCGTAAAACTTTTCTTGGAATAACTTACCATGTCATTGGCTCATGTTTGATTTCAGACATCCTCTTAATCATTCTCCACCAGTGTTCAGCTTCTCCTTCCAGCATAAAGGTGGCAAGAAAAACCTTTCGTTCATCAGAGTAACTTAAGGCATCAAATATTTTCTCTATCTGCATCATCCATCGTTCCGCCACCATTGGATCAGACTCACCACTGAAACTGGGAGGACTAAGCTTCTTAAACTGTCCAATTCCCAACCCCGTCTGGTTTGATGTCTCTGTCCCATCACTATTTCCTTGTTGGACAGGTTGTTGTTGTTGTTGCATCACTTGTGCCATAGTCTCCAAAGTCCGCATAATACCACTCAATTGATCAGCAGTAGATGCAACAGGAGAACCAGATGATCTCGTCATCCTCGCTTCCTAAAACATCAAAAGAACATTTTCTTTGATCAATCTCTAATGACAGTCAATAAACCTCAAATAAAGATAATATTCTTAGAGATTCTCAAATCATGCTCTGATACCACCTCTGTCACACCCCTAAAAATATCCATGATATTTAAAATTTTTTTTTTTTCGTCACAACTAACCCAGGATCCAAACACACATTTGAGGTCACTAAGAAAACATTCAGATCAAAAATTTCACTTCTATAATCTACCAATTCATAACCCTGTGCAATTCATAAACATAGCACACATCACTCGATAATTTATACAATCTGAACTCAACTCATCAAAATAAAAACCACAATATAAATCCACAGTGGGGAAATCTATGCAGTCACCACAATCATCGATTTACCATAAGTTCATATCATTACACGAATTTAATTTAACATTCCAAAACCCTATACATGAGGGATCCTTTAACTTACACAAAATCCACAGGTTTAGATTCATAGTCACATTTCATTAGATGCAAGGTAGCTTATACACAACTACATATATGCTAACAAAAGTTCTGCCCAACGTCTTCTAAACTTTCCACTGCCTCAGCCCATTCTTAACATTTAAGCAAGCGATACGCTATCCTGAAAAATTTATCAACAAATGGGGTGAGCATAAAGAGCTCAGCAAGTGACTAACATATCCATATCAAAATAGTACAATTTCCAAAGAGATGCAGTTTTCAAACACAAAGCAGAATATACGATTTCGTATACATAATATCATTAGGAGCAGAATCATAATTGTCCTTTTTAATCATACATATTTGGTTCCTGACAGATGGGGCATAGAGTAATTGGAGCATATCAGAAACAAAGGAAACATATCGGAGCTTATCAATGGCATTTAAAATGTTCCAAATCACATCAACGACATATGGAACATTATGAAGCAAAATCAACAGTGAATGAAGCATTTCAAAGCATATCAAACTCATATGTCGTACAGAAGCTCAAACGTCGTCCTTGACGTTGCAATCATATCATAACTATCCAGAGCACGAACAGAAATAACTCACCAAAACTCTGGATGTCATATCAAACATATAGAGGGTGTAGTGGGATCTCAGTCAGAATATGATTCATCCATTTCTGAATGACCACCTGACAAAAGTCTCCCACGTCTGGGAGTTCCATCCACCCACGTCTAGGTGAAGTCAAAGGGGACCGGCAGAGCATCGTAGGCTCTAAGCAATATCCCACAAAGCGGGACCCCACAAAGCGGGCAAATCAGCGCATACCCTTTACCATTTCTGGCAAAGGTCCAGACAATCCCACACACCAGAGTACAAGAAGGCAGTTTCAACAATAAGTAGCATATAACGGAAGCACACGCGGAACAACCAAACGTACATGTGCCTTTTCAAAAGCAATGTGATGCAAGGAACAAATCTCTCACAAAAGTATTCGTTTTAGGAAAGAAATGAAAGCAAGAGTGTACAGGGATTCCAAGCAATCATAATCAGCTCAATTCTAATAAGAAGATTAGACGAATTCAAGTATCCAAAGGAAATGGAACAGAATACGCGAAATCGACCAAAGCTCGATTTCGGACAGAATTCCAGTGGCACATCAAACAAATATTTCAGAATAACAATTATGCTCCAATACCCATAGGAAGACTATGGTCGAACCATATATCAATCTATATTCGGATGGAACAGATTTCATATGAAACAGGGCTCCCAACACAGAGTTACCTCTGATTTGGTAACACAAGGTCAAAATCACAATCACTGTTTTGCAGAATTTATAGGGTCGGATTCAACAGACGATAGGGTGGGCAGTTGAACTCCAAAATTTTCAAACTATATGTCAAAAGAGATAATTTCAAGTCTAGTTTCAAATAAAATCAGTTTGGTACAAACCAGAATTTTCAACAGGGAGTTATAGGCGTTTTAGTATCGAAAGGTCAAAAATCTTAAACTCTGTTTTACAGCGTCTATAGGCTCTTTTGAAACAAATTTTTGGGTAAGTATTCGGTGTCCAAAATCTACAAAATCGGTGTCAAAAGAAATACATACGAGTCTAATTTCAAACAAAAATAGTTCCTGCCTGAATCCTCATTCTGTACTATAACTTATAGCTGAAACAGTGCTTAGGGGTCAGTTTACCGAAAAACTTTCAGAATCCATGGTTTTATGTCCAAGGAGAGACATATCAGTTTCTAAATAGAAATCTTCCAATTTATTTTGAATCAACATAAAAACAGAGTCTAATACTTCTGTAGGATGGGGTTAGAACACTTGCCTTTGGAAATTTTGACCCGAAATGACAAGATTAAAGCAAGAACCCTAAAAGCCCCAATTTTCTTTCTCTTCTTCTTCTTCTTCTTCTTCTTCTTCTTCTTCTTCTTCTTCTTTCTTTCTTTCTTTCTTTCCCTGATCACCCACGAGCTGCCTCCTCTGCTTCCTTAACAACGAAGGCAGAGAAAGCTTAAGCGGTGGAATTTGTCATTTGGTGCATTTTGCAGTTTAGTCCTTGTTTTTATCATATTCACGATTAGGTCCTTAGGGTTTACATATAGGTCCTCAGATTCTTTCTTTTTCTTCTTTTTTTTTTTTTGAACAGATCTCCCAAATCTTACAAATAAGTTACCTCTGATTCATACTCTATTTCTTTTGTCAATTAAAATAGATGCTTACATTATCACCAAAAATTTATACGAACATTCGGAAATGAGGGGTGTTACACTCTCCCCCCCTTAAAAGAAAATTTTAGTCCTCTAAATTTATCGTACCTCTATTCGATGAAAAGACGAGGATACACCTTTTTCATTTCCTCTTCTAGCTCCCAAGTTGTCTCTTCTCCAGAATGATGTCTCCAATTTACTTGAACCAGTGGGATGACCCGATTCCTTAGGACTTTTTATTTCTTATCAATAATCTGAATAGGCTCTTCCACATAGGATAAATCTTTATCGAACTCCACCAGCTCATACTTAATGATGTGAGAAGGGTCATACATATACTTTCTAATCATCGAGACATGAAATATATCATGGACATGGCTCAATGCGGGTGGTAAGGCAATCCTGTAAGCGACAGAACCAACCCTCTCAAGAACCTCAAAAGGTCCAATAAATCTTGGGCTTAACTTTCCTTTCTTCCCAAACCTTATAATGCCTTTGGAAGGGGAGACTTTTAAGAATACAAAATCTCCGATTTCAAACTCAATATCTCGTCTCCTATTATCGGCATAACTCTTTTGACGACTCTGAGCAGCTTTTAACCTTTTCCTTATAACTTGAATTTTCTCGGTAGTTTCTTGTACCTTGTCCGGTGCTAACAACTTTTTGTCCCCAACTTCCTCCCAACATATAGGTGTTATGCACTTTCGCGCATATAAAGCTTCATAAGGAGCCATCTGAATACTTGAATGATAACTATTGTTATATGTGAACTCAACAAGCGAAATATCCTTATCCCATTCACCTTTCCAATCCATAACATAGGCTCTAAGCAAATCCTCAAGTGTTTGAATTGTTCTTTCTGACTAACCATCAGTCTGAGGATGATATGCAGTACTAAACTTATCTTTAGTGCCCATAGATTCCTGTAATCTTCTCCAGAATCTAAAGAGAAATCTGGAGTCTCTATCAGAGATGATCTCCTTTGGAATACCATGAAGTCTTACTATTTCATTAACATATAAATCTGCAAGTCTATCAAGCGAATAAGTCATATTAATCGGAAAGAAATGTGCAGATTTTGTTAACCTATCAATGATAACCCAAATAGCATCATGCTTCCTCGAGGTTCTGGGTAGTCCTGAAACAAAATCCATAGTAATACATTCCCATTTCCATTCAGGTATAACTAAAGGTTGCAGCAACCCTCCAGGTCTTTGGTGTTCTACTTTGATTTGCTGACACGTCAAACATTTTGAAACATACATTGCAATTTCCTTCTTCATGCCTTCCCACCAATAATAACTTTGAAGATCTCTATACATCTTAGTGCTCCCAGGGTGTAGGGCGTACTTTGAAGTATGACTTTCTTTTAGGATTTGATTCTTGATATCTAGTTCATTTGGTACACATACTCTCTCCCCAAATCTCAATAGGCCATCCTTTGAAACTTGAAATTGTGGCTTCAATTCCTTTTCTACTTCACTCCTCAAGTAGATTAAGTGTGGATCTCGTAATTGTCCCTCCTTAATTTGTTGCATAAGATCAGACTGCACTTGAATGGAGGCCATCAAAATCATCGAGTCTTGCTCTTCCCTCAAAGCTTTCAAATCAAAATTTTCTTCTATTAGCTTCCATTGCTTCACGACCAGACTAGCCATAAAACTTGTAGATTTTCTACTAAGTGCATCAGCTACAACATTGGCCTTGCCCGGGTGATAACGGATGGCACAATCATAATCCTTCAGAAGTTCTATCCATCTTCGCTGCCTCATGTTTAACTCTTTCTGAGTGAAAATATATTTTAAACTCTTGTGATCAGTGAAGATTTCAAACTGTCGACCATACAAATAATGTCTCCAGATCTTTAGAGCAAAAATGATTGCTGCTAATTCCAAATCATGAGTTGGATAATTCAATTCATAACCTTTAAGTTGCCTAGAAGCATAAGCAATTACTCTCCCTTCCTGCATCAAAACACATCCTAGGCCCTTTCTTGAAGCATCAGTATAAACTACAAATCCCTCACTACCACTTGGAATAGTGAGAATAGGGGCACTAGTCAATCTTCTTTTTAACTCTTGAAAGCTTTGCTCACAATCATCGCCCCATACAAATTTCATATTCTTCTTAGTGAGTTTGGTGAGAGGTTGAGCAATTCGAGAAAATCCCTCCACAAATCTCCTGTAATAACCTGCCATGCCCAAGAAACTTCTAACCTCTGTTACATTTGTTGGTACTTCCCATTCAACTACAGCTTCTATTTTCCTTGGATCAACAGATATATCCTTCCCTGAAATCACATGGCCTAAGAAAGCAACTTCATTCAACCAAAATTCACATTTGCTGAACTTCGCATACAACTTCTTTTCTCTTAGTATGGATAACACATCTCTCAAGTGTTCCTCATGCTCCTGGTTACTCTTTGAATACACCAATATGTCATCAATAAATACAATTACACAGATATCCAAGAGCGGTTGAAATATCCTATTCATTAGTTCCATAAAAGCTGCAGGGGCATTTGTCAAACCAAACGGCATCACCAAGAATTCATAATGACCATATCGAGTTCTGAAAGCTGTTTTTGAAATATCCTCCTCCTTGATCTTTAACTGATAGTAACCTGACCTCAGGTCAATCTTAGAGAATACTTGTGCACCCTGCAGTTGATCAAACAAATCATCAATTCTAGGTATGGGATATTTGTTTTTGATGGTCACCTGATTCAACTGTCTATAATCAATACAAAGCCTCAATGTTCCATCCTTCTTCTTCACTAATAGTACCGGAGCACCCCATGGGGACACACTGGGTCGTATGAAACCCTTATCTAATAATTCTTGTATTTGCTTCTTTAATTCTTCTAGCTCAAGTGGTGCCATTCTGTAGGGAGGCTTAGATATTGGGGTGGTACTGGGGACTAGATCAATAGCAAATTCACCCTCTCTATCTAGAGGTAAACCAGGCAAGTCGTCTGGAAATACATCAGGGAATTCTTTGACCACTGAAATTTCATCTAGGTGGGTTTCCTGATTTGAATGCTCCTTTACACACACCACATAACAAAAACAACCTTTCTGCATAAGATGATAAGCTTGAAGTGCGGATATTAAGCAAGGAGGCAAATCATGCTTAATGCCCTCAAAGAAAAATATAGGCTGATCTGGTATGCAGAAAGTAATTATTTTTTTGTAACAATCAATACTAGCGTGATGAGAAGATAACCAATCCATGCCGAGTATAATATCAAAGCCCTGGATCTCTAGGAGAATCAAATCAGCAAGGAATTCGTGGTCTCCAATAGAGATCAAACAAGATGGGTAGACCAAGTTTGTTGCCAATGAATCTCCAACAGCAGTTGTTACATATAACATATAATCCAGGGGTTTAGGTGGAATATCCAAGTGACCAGCAAAGTATTTTGAAACAAACGATAAGTTGGAGCCGGGATCAAACAAAACTTTTGCATTTCTTTTAGAAACATGAAGAATACCTTCCACCACTGATTTAGAAGCTCTAGAATCTTGTTCAGTGATAGCGTATACTCTAGCATGGGCTGAGGGTCTAGGAGACAGTGGCTCTCTTTTCCTGTTCAGTGGGCAATCTTTTATTTGATGACCTAGCTTTCCACAATTAAAACATGCTCCAGTCACCCGAAAACACCGACTTGTCTCATGATTTAATCCGCATTTTTCACATAACTGAGTCCTCCCCCATGGTTTCCTTTTCTCAAATCCAGATGTCTTAAACCTCTTGTTACTATCTTCGTATTCATTTTCTCTCCTGCTTTTGCTAGTAAATTTGTCCCTTTGGTTCTTGCCAATGATTTCTTGAATTTCCTCCATGTCTCTTTCAATTTTCAAAGCTCTTTCTACCGTATCAGCATATGTTTGTAATTTTAAAGCTGACATTCGGCTTCTTATCGCCGGCCGTAATCCCCTTTCAAACCTTCTTGCCTTTCTAGATTCATCATCAGTCATATGTGTGGCAAACCTGGAGAGCTCAGTAAATTTAGATTCATACTTTGTAACCGTCATACTTCCCTGGATAAGATTCAAGAACTCCAATTCTTTTTGCTCTCTCATGCAATCTGGAAAATATTTGTCGTAAAACTTTTCTTGGAATAACTTCCATGTCATTGGCTCATGTTTGATTTCAGACATCCTCTTAATCATTCTCCACCAGTGTTCAGCTTCTCCTTCCAGCATAAAGGTGGCAAGAAAAACCTTTCGTTCATCAGAGTAACTTAAGGCATCAAATATTTTCTCTATCTGCATCATCCATCGTTCCGCCACCATTGGATCAGACTCACCACTGAAACTGGGAGGACTAAGCTTCTTAAACTGTCCAATTCCCAACCCCGTCTGGTTTGATGTCTCTGTCCCATCACTATTTCCTTGTTGGACAGGTTGTTGTTGTTGTTGCATCACTTGTGCCATAGTCTCCAAAGTCCGCATAATACCACTCAATTGATCAGCAGTAGATGCAACAGGAGAACCAGATGATCTCGTCATCCTCGCTTCCTAAAACATCAAAAGAACATTTTCTTTGATCAATCTCTAATGACAGTCAATAAACCTCAAATAAAGATAATATTCTTAGTGATTCTCAAATCATGCTCTGATACCACCTCTGTCACACCCCTAAAAATATCCATGATATTTAAAATTTTTTTTTTTTCGTCACAACTAACCCAGGATCCAAACACACATTTGAGGTCACTAAGAAAACATTCAGATCAAAAATTTCACTTCTATAATCTACCAATTCATAACCCTGTGCAATTCATAAACATAGCACACATCACTCGATAATTTATACAATCTGAACTCAACTCATCAAAATAAAAACCACAATATAAATCCACAGTGGGGAAATCTATGCAGTCACCACAATCATCGATTTACCATAAGTTCATATCATTACACGAATTTAATTTAACATTCCAAAACCCTATACATGAGGGATCCTTTAACTTACACAAAATCCACAGGTTTAGATTCATAGTCACATTTCATTAGATGCAAGGTAGCTTATACACAACTAAATATATGCTAACAAAAGTTCTGCCCAACGTCTTCTAAACTTTCCACTGCCTCAGCCCATTCTTAACATTTAAGCAAGCGATACGCTATCCTGAAAAATTTATCAACAAATGGGGTGAGCATAAAGAGCTCAGCAAGTGACTAACATATCCATATCAAAATAGTACAATTTCCAAAGAGATGCAGTTTTCAAACACAAAGCAGAATATACGATTTCGTATACATAATATCATTAGGAGCAGAATCATAATTGTCCTTTTTAATCATACATATTTGGTTCCTGACAGATGGGGCATAGAGTAATTGGAGCATATCAGAAACAAAGGAAACATATCGGAGATTATTAATGGCATTTAAAATGTTCCAAATCACATCAACGACATATGGAACATTACGAAGCAAAATCAACAGTGAATGAAGCATTTCAAAGCATATCAAACTCATATGTCGTACAGAAGCTCAAACGTCGTCCTTGACGTTGCAATCATATCATAACTATCCAGAGCACGAACAGAAATAACTCACCAAAACTCTGGATGTCATATCAAACATATAGAGGGTGTAGTGGGATCTCAGTCAGAATGTGATTCATCCATTTCTGAATGACCACCTGACAAAAGTCTCCCACGTCTGGGAGTTCCATCCACCCACGTCTAGGTGAAGTCAAAGGGGGCCGGCAGAGCATCGCAGGCTCTAAGCAATATCCCACAAAGCGGGACCCCACAAAGCGGGCAAATAAGCGCATACCAAAATATCCCACAAAGCATATCAAACTCATATGTCGTACAGAAGCTCAAACGTCGTCCTTGACGTTGCAATCATATCATAACTATCCAGAGCACGAACAGAAATAACTCACCAAAACTCTGGATGTCATATCAAACATATAGAGGGTGTAGTGGGATCTCAATCAGAATATGATTCATCCATTTCTGAATGACCACCTGACAAAAGTCTCCCACGTCTGGGAGTTCCATCCACCCACGTCTAGGTGAAGTCAAAGGGGGCCGGCAGAGCATCGTAGGCTCTAAGCAATATCCCACAAAGCGGGACCCCACAAAGCGGGCAAATCAGCGCATACCCTTTACCATTTCTGGCAAAGGTCCAGACAATCCCACACACCAGAGTACAAGAAGGCAGTTTCAACAATAAGTAGCATATAACGGAAGCACACGCGGAACAACCAAACGTACATGTGCCTTTTCAAAAGCAATGTGATGCAAGGAACAAATCTCTCACAAAAGTATTCGTTTTAGGAAAGAAATGAAAGCAAGAGTGTACAGGGATTCCAAGCAATCATAATCAGCTCAATTCTAATAAGAAGATTAGACGAATTCAAGTATCCAAAGGAAATGGAACAGAATACGCGAAATCGACCAAAGCTCGATTTCGGACAGAATTCCAATGGCACATCAAACAAATATTTCAGAATAACAATTATGCTCCAATACCCATAGGAAGACTATGGTCGAACCATATATCAATCTATATTCGGATGGAACAGATTTCATATGAAACAGGGCTCCCAACACAGAGTTACCTCTGATTTGGTAACACAAGGTCAAAATCACAATCACTGTTTTGCAGAATTTATAGGGTCGGATTCAACAGACGATAGGGTGGGCAGTTGAACTCCAAAATTTTCAAACTATATGTCAAAAGAGATAATTTCAAGTCTAGTTTCAAATAAAATTAGTTTGGTACAAACCAGAATTTTCAACAGGGAGTTATAGGCGTTTTAGTATCGAAAGGTCAAAAATCTTAAACTCTGTTTTACAGCGTCTATAGGCTCTTTTGAAACAAATTTTTGGGTAAGTATTCGGTGTCCAAAATCTACAAAATCGGTGTCAAAAGAAATACATACGAGTCTAATTTCAAACAAAAATAGTTCCTGCCTGAATCCTCATTCTGTACTATAACTTATAGCTGAAACAGTGCTTAGGGGTCAGTTTACCGAAAAACTTTCAGAATCCATGGTTTTATGTCCAAGGAGAGACATATCAGTTTCTAAATAGAAATCTTCCAATTTATTTTGAATCAACATAAAAACAGAGTCTAATACTTCTGTAGGATGGGGTTAGAACACTTGCCTTTGGAAATTTTGACCCGAAATGACAAGATTAAAGCAAGAACCCTAAAAGCCCCAATTTTCTTTCTCTTCTTCTTCTTCTTCTTCTTCTTCTTCTTCTTCTTCTTCTTCTTCTTTCTTTCTTTCTTTCCCTGATCACCCACGAGCTGCCTCCTCTGCTTCCTTAACAACGAAGGCAGAGAAAGCTTAAGCGGTGGAATTTGTCATTTGGTGCATTTTGCAGTTTAGTCCTTGTTTTTATCATATTCACGATTAGGTCCTTAGGGTTTACATATAGGTCCTCAGATTCTTTCTTTTTCTTCTTTTTTTTTTTTTGAACAGATCTCCCAAATCTTACAAATAAGTTACCTCTGATTCATACTCTATTTCTTTTGTCAATTAAAATAGATGCTTACATTATCACAAAAAATTTATACGAACATTCGGAAATGAGGGGTGTTACAATAGGCGAAGGCCAACCACCTTTTTATAGTTTTACTCCTTTTGACGGGCTTAGGAGACAACGCTTACAGAATTTTCTTTCCTCTCTTGACAGATCAAAACTTGGAAGAAAAGAGGAAGGAGAACTTTTAACTCATACAACACTTTTGAGCTCTAAAAATCACAGAGTAAGATCAGGATTTTTGTGGTTTTTTATTGCTCTTTCATTGCTGAAAGGGTGGGGTATTTATAGGCCCCAACCCAGTTTGAATTCTAAGCCCAAAACTGTCAATTCCTAGAATTTCGGGGTCTGGCGGTTGCACCGCTTGACTGGGGCGGTTGCACCGCCTGGCAAAGCTCGAAGACTGAGCCTCTAGGCGATGCCACCTCTTGTTAGGGGCGGTTGCACCTCCTGCTAGAGCTCGGAGACCGAGCTTAGGCGGTTGCACCTTTGTCAGAGGTGGTTGCACCGCCCTGCCAGAGCTCAGAGACTGAGCCCTAGGCGGTGCCACCGCCGACCTAGGCGGTGCCACCTCTGGCCAAGTAATCTGGGTCCGAATGGGCTGATCCATTTGGCCCAATTTGGGTTTGTCAAGGGCCTAATTGCCCCAAGATTAAGTTAATGGGATCACCTCCCATTTTTAACTTAATCATCGTGCTAACTATGAATTTCTTAAGACGTTTACTACAACTTGCTCTGGTGTGTCAATCGCTTCTTCCGGTGAGCTTCCGTCGATCATCCGATGAACCCTCGGTGATGCTCCTACGGACTTCCGGCAAACTCCTGGACTTGCGACGATCCACTTGGCAAGTTCCGACGAGCTTCTTTGGCAAGCTCCTAGACTTCTCGGATTTGTTCCCGTAGAACCTCCAACGACCGTCCGAACTTTTGTCGAATTCTCGAACCCCCAACGTGATCATAGTCTTGACTCCGGCGCAACTCCTACTGCATGTCTTACTTTCATCGTAGTTAATCCTGTACACTTATCTCAACATATGGATTAGATAACAAATGACAATTGACGTCATCATCAAAATTCGAGATTCAACAATACTACCACCTGGGAAATTGTGTTTGGGCGGTACCACCGCCTAACAATCTCTCGGAGATTATATTTGGGTGGTACTACCGCCTGACATAGTCTCGGAGACTGTGCCATGATGGTTTCACCTGTTGGGATACTATTTGGGCGTTTTTACTTGGCCCAACACATCCCAAACTTACGCCTAGTTGGCCCCTAATTGACTTGACCTAATTACATTTTAAATTAACTCAATTAGACTTTACACTAACCCGATCTAAACATAATCAATTACAAGCGAATCCTATGTTGTCCAGCATGTCATTGGTTTTTTCGGCGCTTCGTCCAATCCTTCGGTGCATCGTTCTCTCCTTCGGCGTATTGCCCAATCAACATGTTGTCTTCTTGTGACTTCTGATATCCTTAACGCAATGTTCGATCTTCTTGGCTCGATGCCTGAATTCATGAACTAAAGCCTTCTACCGACACATCGATCGATCCTCCGGCTTAACGTCCAATCATCTGACATGTTTGCTCCGGCCAAATGTCTGATTCCTCCTACTTTAATCGATTTGTCTCTTCTGATTGAAGCTAGTCCTACGTCACTTAAACGCATATCAAATCATAAACACTATCAATTGGTTTCATCATCAAAATCTGAGACTCAACAATACCAACTATTAGGAATGTTTCGGTACTAAGAGGGAGGGTGAATTAGTGCATTCATAAAATTACGTCGATTTGAAAATCTTGTTCGATAAAGCCCATATTGGAAAGATGAGTTTAACTTGAAATGTTCGTAAAAGTAGTGAGCAAGTCAATCAGTTTGCAATATGAATGAAAAGCATAAAATAAATGCAAACCGAGTTTATAGTGGTTCGGTCGTTGCGACCTATGTCCACCCTCGATTCCTCTTCTATCGAGGCCACTAGCATTCACTATCGTTCTTCTTTCAATAGGAAAAGATCAACTACCCTCTTATAACTCTTTTTCCTTTTAACAAGCTCAGGAGAGAACATTTACAATTCTCTCTTTACACCAAACCTCACTCCTCCCTTTAGAAGACTTTCTAAACCTAGGAGAAAGAGACTCTATACTAAAAGAGAGTTTATACCTTTTTTCTTAAGTATATTTTACTTTTTTTCTACTTTATTTCTTGCTGCCTCAAGTAGGAAAGAGTGGGGTATTTATAGACCCCAAATGATTTAAAAAATTAAGTCAAAAAGTGTCGTATCCTCGGTTTAAAGGGTACTAGCGGTACTACCAGCAATACTCGATAATACTACCGCCAGAACTCTTGACAACTAGTAGTACTATCGTCTAGTCTAGGTGATACTATCGCTATCGTCTAGTCTAGGTGATACTATCGCTTACTAAACTAACACTGGGCGGTACTGCTAGTAATAGGGGTTAGCAACAGATGTTCTGTTGTCTCTTTCCTTGTTTACTATGTCCATGTTTCTTACATGTTTCAATTTAGGAAAGAATCTTGACTTTTATGATTCAATGTACTTGACTTTGTTTTGTCTTGGTGAAGCACGCATCAACCGAGATTTAATATCTGAAGGCAATCAGCAATATATTACCATATTTGAAGCACAAAACACGAGTGGATGGAATTATTTTATATATGAATTTCTGATCTTCTTTTTCACATTGTTTCATCAGTTTTGGAGACTAGTTTGAATTTCTATGTAGCCATGTAGTGCCAATTGAGAAACATTTCTACTTTCTTTGTAAAAAATAACGGTCAAGCAATATTATGTGTCACATTTTCCAGTGCAGTGGTCTATAGGTCTTGTTAGCAGGTTTTTTCAGTTCTGAACTAGTGATTGAACCATATCTTTTTCATGCTATATATGAAGGTAGAAACTCGAGAAGTAATAACTTAAGTTTTAGACAGATAAAAACAGAGCATGCCTTTTATTCTGGGAAATGCATGGAATTTTCTGTATAATCTAGGTAATATCTAATATGTTGTCATTTGAACGGTCAGGTCCCTCTATGCTTTAATTTACCATTACTTTGTGGGCAATATTCAAAGTGTCTTTTTCTGAATAATTATGTTGTATGCAGCTCATTACAGTTCTGCAGATTGATGACAGTTGCTCAAGCCATCAAGAATAAAACAATAAGCAAGAAAGTGAGCCAAGATATTGATTCCTTCACTGAAATCTTATCTGATATGTGTCGAAGATTGAAGGTGTGTACTATCTTTGGTATTAATTTAGTCTTGAAATGTTTCTAATCTGTTGTCTATCACCATGTCTCATTAATTATTGTGATTAATTATATACCCAAGGTCATATGAGTAAATTAAGTTCATTTTTCAGAATTGAGAAAAAAAAATCTATTCTTCACATTTCAGCATATGGCTTATATGTTATTGACTTCACCTCTAGTCTCTTGGCATGCTGGGACCCGTAATGTTGATTGTGGAAGACAGTTATTTCTGCTAACACCATTAACCAAAATTAGAGCATGTCTGTCTACGGGCCCAGGACCATCTAAATCTGTGGTAGGAATAATCACAGATAAAGAACAGTCTAGTTGTTGTCGGCTACCTCCATTATCAGCTAGTGATAATAGAGCTCTTGATTATCTGCTTGGACAAGCAGAGCAGGCACCATCTAATATCTCAAAGGCTTTTCTTTTGAGAAAATAAGTGGTGCATTAGAAAGTGGATATCTTTCTCCTTTGAGTTTCTCAAATTACAAGAACAAGAAAAACAACATACACCTTTCAATTCCTTGCTTACCAAAGAGCTCTGGGTTGCTTGATCCAATCTTTGAGCCATGTCAGCAGGATGGTGGAGAGATTTCTGAACTAGCTCAGGATATTGATGCTTAGATTTCTAGTGACCCTGGTGATGAAGTTTCAGACAGACTGGCTTCTGAGTATTAAGAGCTATTTGGTTTTCAGCCTGCTCCTAGATTCATGAGCCGAAGGAAGGAAGTTGAGGAAACTCCTAATTGGTCACCCCTAAAGACTTGTATTCTGCTGGAACCAACTAACGAAAGGCTCTCACTTGCCCCTCCTCTCTGGAAGGATTTGGAGAGCACCCAAGATGGTAAGCTCCCAGGAGAAGCCACACTGAAGAGAGATTTGGCCTATGTTTGAGGCTGTGTCATCCAAAGAATGGAAGGAAAGGATTTATAGACATGATTGAGGAGGTTTCAGGTTAAGCTACTGACCCAGATTTCACAATTGCTAGATAGCATTATGTTGGAGCTGTCTGGTATCGTGCAATTTCTCGAATTCCATTGAAGTAGATTACAAGAAAATTATCTGGTTGTATCATCAGATGGAATTCTTTATGCCGTATACAACTGATCATAATTCAGGAGATGGTTCTCTTGATATCAATATTTTGACTATTATGTTTAAGAATTAGCTGCTAGATTGATACAACTCTACATACCATGGAAAAGGTTAGTGAAGCCCCTGCAAGTAATGATATTAGTAAATTATACACTTCCGTCGATTTGCATTGGAAAAATGTGGATTTTGTTGTTGAGTTTTTGCAAAGACACCCCATGTCATACGCAAGATATCTTAAATCAATTCAATGCACCGGTTTCTCGGGTCAATGAGCAAGTTCTTTCCAAATTTGGTTTTCTTCAGCATTGTTCTTCCTTTCATAATCCCCTGTGTACGTCTTCGCAGAATTAGTTATATTTCAGAAATTGCATTATATTCTATTTCATTTGTATTACTATCGTCATGTATAATTATGACGAGCTTTTTCGTACACGCAGGTCTTCAAGAGTTTCCAGTCGAGCATTTCATTGTTTTCACGCTTTAACCGCACCTTCAAGTGGCGGCTTCTAATGATCATTGATCGCAACAAAAACATCAGACTTTCGATGGAACGATTCATGTGGGTTGCAGAGGCATCGACGGACCACGGAAATCCATCGCTTTCCTGGCGGCTGCCGTAGCTTCTCCCGCCGAAACCTTGCACTGTCGATGGTCCCTTGAAGCTCTGGATCTTCCTCGTCAGATCCCGACGGCATGGAGGAGTGCGGTTCACCTGTCTTGGCCAAGCCACCGATCACGGATAGCCCCTCCTCCCATTGGTCGATAGGGCGGGAACCACAGATTTAGGAAGATCGATGGTACATTGATGGCTCGACCATACAAGGTGAACTGCCAACCTGGTTTTTGATGAGGATGATCAGTTGAGTTATCTAACCCGGATCCGACGCACACAGATACAAGAGGGTTCGTTAGATGAACACAGCACATGGAAAACCTGCATCCAAGTCATTTTACAATCCTTAAGATAATGATGACGGGATATGCCCAACTTTGTGGTCACTACTCGGTGCGTCCTTTAACTCTATTTTCTGTACTGAACTTTAGATAATGCACTACCTTTTAGATTCATGTTTATTGCTTGCCTTCACTCGAAATAAAAGTATATTTATGAGCAATGTCAAAATTAATCGTATCTCAGTATTTGTAGCTGTTGAGGAACTGATGCACCGTGGCTGATGGGTCAGCACGGCTTGGTTCACGGGTCGATATCAGGAGTTCATGATCGGTGGGGGCAAAGCGTCGAGGTACGGCACGTCGGGATGCTAACGTTGTCTGAGTGAAGGCGGCTTTCGGTCGAGATTCTGGCGTCATCTTCGGGGAGGATGCCGATGTCGTCTAAGTGAAGGCGGCTCTCGGTCGGGATTATGGCATCGTCTTCGGGGAGGATGCCGATGCCATCTGAGTGAAGGCGGCTCTCAGTCGGGATTCTGGCGTCATCTTCGGGGAGGGTGTCTCTTGGTTGGGGTGGTCGCACTTCCGGGGGCAGCCACGCTCCTGCACAGAAGGCCCTCGTCAGGGGTTCCCGACTTTGGCCCCTCGACGATTAAGTTAGTGATTGGCTTCCTTTCTCTTTTTTTTGCCCCCTTGGCCAGATGTCGGTCAGGGGCTTTTATACTACTATGGGAGGATCGACCATACATAGGTTTGGTGTGGTGATCGATCCCTGAGGGGCGAGATGGTACCTTTGTGCGGTCACCGTCCCGAAATACGTAGAACGACGCTAGGTGACGCGGTCCTGCGCTTTCCGACATGGGACGTACCGATGGGTGCCTCGACATGGCTTCTGACTCGGCATGCGGGGATCCCCCCTCGTGCCGATATGGCAGGGGCACGGGTGGTGACATAGCTGGAGTCCAAAATATACCTTATCACTTCTCCCCCACCATGCCCACCCCCCCTCCCCCCGAAGCGTGCCGATATGGCAGGGGCACCGCGCCCGCCCACCCACCACCCCCCCCCCCGAAGCGTGCCACGGGTCCTTGCAAGAGGGCGAGAGGTGTGTCGCGTCTGGCTCATAGGAGTGTCACGTGCGGATTGGTTACTCGTGAGGGGTAGTCAGGCTGGTTTGTCACGGGGCTGCCTGACAGGCCATGCTTCGTGTCTCAGGGAGGGATTGGACTTGTTGGTTGGGCGATTGAGCTCGGGCTCAGGTTCGGGACCGACGAGTCGTTGGTCGGGGAACCAAGCTGCGCGACTCATGCAAAGACTGAACCTGTTGGCCGAGCAACTGAACTCGGGCTTAGCATTTGGGGGCTGACGAGTCGCTGGTCGGGGGACCGAGCTGCACGACTCGGGCAAAGATTGAACCTGTTAGCCGAGCGACTGAACTCGAGCTTAGGTTTGGGACCGACAAGTCATTGGTCGGGGACCGGGCTACACGCCTAGGGCAAAGACTAAACCTATTGGCCGAGCGATTAACCTCGGGCTCAGGTTTAGGACTAGCAAGTCGCTGGTCGAGCTGCGCGACTCAGGCAAAGACTGAACCTATTGGCCAAGTGACTGACCTCGGGCTCAGGTTTGGGACTGACGAGTCGTTGGTCGAGCTGTGTGACTCGGGCAAAGATTGGACCTGTTGGCCGAGTGACTAAACTTAGGCACAGGTTTGGGACTGACGAGTCACTGGTCGGGGGATCGAGCTGCGTTACTTGGGCAAAGATTGAACCTGTTGGTCGAGCGACTGAACTCAGGCTCAGGTTTGGGACTAACGAGTCGTTGGTCGGGGGACCGAGCTGCGCGACTCGAGTAAAGACTGAACCTGTTGGCCGAGCGACTGACCTCGGGCTCAGGTTTGGGATTGACGGGTCACTAGTCGAGGGACCGAGATATGCGACTCGAGCAAAGACTAAACCTATTGGTCGAGCGACTGACCTCAAGCTCAGGTTTGGGACTGACGAGTCACTGGTCGAGCTACGCGACTCGGGCAAAGACTGAACCTATTGACCTCGGGCTCATGTTTGGGACTGACGAGTCATTGGTCGAGCTGCGCGACTCAGGCAAAGATTGAACCTGCTGGCCAAATGACTGAACTCGGGCACAGGTTTGGGACTGACTAATCGTTGGTCGAGTTGTGCGACTAGGGCAAAGATTGAACCTGTTGGTCGAGCGACTGAACTTAAGCACAGGTTTGGGACTGACGAGTTGCTGGTCGAGGAACCGAGCTGTGCGACTTGAGCAAAGACTGAACCTATTGGTCGAATGACTAACCTCGGGCTCAGGTTTGGGACTGACGAGTCGCTAGTTGAGTTGCGCGACTCGAGGAAAGACTGAACCTGTTGACCTCGGGCTCAAGTTTGGGGACTGACAAGTCACTGGTCGGGGGACCGAGCTACGCGACTTGGGTAAAGACCAAACTTGTTGGTCGAGCAACTAAACTCGGGCTCAGGTTTGGGACTGACGAGTCGTTGGTCGGGGGATCGAGCTGTGTGACTCGGGTAAAGACTAAAGCGCCATGCTGAAAAGCACGTGCTGTAGCGTGCACGCGTGTCTGAGTGCTCGTGTCGAGCAGGGCGATGCAGGTCCTGGCGGGAAACTTCCCGTCATGAGTGGCTTCTGGCAAGAGATTTCCTATCACGAGCGGCTTCTAGCGGGAGACTTCCTATCACTAGCAGCTTCTGGCAGGGGACTTCCTATCACGAGCAGCTTCTGGCAGGAGCTTCGAGACTAAGGAATCTGGGAGTTATGGCGGGTTTTAAGTTTTGCGATCATCTCTTTCCTCGGCGAGCCCAAACGTTAGCTTGGGGGCGGCGAGTTTCTTCTTTATAAACCCCTGACTGTGGAAGGGGGTGGCATTGCTCCGCTACTGCTTTCCCTGCTTACGACTCGGCTTGTTGCTCATTGTTTTGAGGTTGAAATGTCTTCGTCTTCTTCTCCCTCCTCTTCTAGTCGGTCGGTTTCCAAGATCAACAGCTCGGGCTCCGATAGTTGTTGGGTAGAAGTGATTAGTTCCTCATCAGGTGGCTCAACCCCAGCAGATTCAAGGGCCTTTGCGGCCCTGCAGGTGATTAGGTCATGGCATGATGTTGACTCAATGGTGCCCGAGAATTTGTTAGGTCCGATCTGGGATTGTTACAGTATCCCGAAGGATTATGAGCTTCACGCTCCGCATCCAGGTCAGCGTCCTTATGACCCATTTCTCGCTGCACCCGGTTATCCAAGAATGCCTCCGCTGGTGGGGGATTTCCCTATCCTAGATAGCGTTGAACTCCTGGCATTATCTGGTGGTTTTCCTTGGGGAGTGTCAGGGAGCAGGGATCGAACTGACCCGAACTCTCTTCTTGGCCTGCTTTCGCCTATACAAGAGGCGGGGCGGGTATTATCTAATCACCCGAAGTGGGTTCAAGATTAGTAGGACTCCCTCCAACAACAAGGGGTCGAAGGCCCAATTCTTCTTTGTGAGTTGCAGTCAGGGATGGGAGTTTTGCGTTGGGTGGACCTCCCGGGCGATCAACAACATTCCTCCTTTTCTTTCGAACAAAGAGGCCGAGTGCATGGAGTGACTAAGAGAGATCCTATCCTCCTCTCGGGCCATCAAGGGGATGACCAAGGAGTGGTTGATTGACGCGAGGCTAAGTCTGGCTATAGGGGTACAATCATATTCGTGCCCAAGGTGCTTTCCTTCTATTTTCTTTTCCTGACGTCTCACCGATCATGGCTTTATTTTGCAGAAATGGTGAACCTCTAGATCCTGAAGGGGATGCCCCGTTCTACGGCCGTGACACAACCGATGTGAGAGCACAAAGGATCCGATTCCGAGGCTCCCTTGAGAAAGGGGATGCCAGCACGAGAGTCAAATGTTGAATCTCGGATTTTTATGATATAATCAATTGGTGGGTTAATTGATCTAATCCATATTATTGAGTTAAGTGTGCAGGATTAACTACGATAACCAGAAAACATAAAGCAAGGATACCGGAGTCGAGCTCGATGGACGTTTAAGAGACCGAAGAATCATCGGAGATGCTGCCGGAACCATCCGAGAAGAAATCGGGAACGTGTCGGAAGTTCGCCGAAGAAATCGTCGGAGGCTCGCGGAGATCACCAAGAAGGCTCGGCTACTCGTTAAAGTCATCACAAAGATTGGGAGCTTGCAGGGAGTCCGTCGGAAGAAGTTCGTCGGAAAGCTCGCCGGAACAAGACTCGACGTTCGCGGTTAAAAAACTTGCTTAGGATGTTTTTTTTGTGTTATGTAGTTCACCTATAATTAGGATTAGGATTAAGAGATAATCCTATATCCTGGTTAGGGGCCAACTGGGCCCAAAGTCAGATTTGGTTTGGGCTAAAATTAAGCCAAACCAATGAATCGGAAAGCCAGGCGGTGACACCTCCTTGGCTGGGCGGTTGCACCGTCCAGCACCCGAGCGCTGGGCGGTGGCACCGCCTGGCTGGGTGGTGGAACCTCCAGCACCGGGAACCCTAAGAGAATTCAAATTTTGAAACCCAAAATTTGAATCCTCTTGAGGCCTATAAATACCCCTCAAATCTCAGTTGAGGTTACAACTTTTGAGAAGCATTTTGATTGAGAGAAAAGTCTTAGAAAGTCTTAGCAAGTCTTGTTTTCAATTTGCTAGAGAGTTCTCCTCCTTCTTTCTTATTGAAAATTTGTAAGAGGTTGAGCTGCTTGTAAAAGGTTGTAAGAGGGGTGTTTACCCTTCCATTTCAAGAGACTTGCTAGTGGAAGGTGGGAGTCTCATCGAAGAGGGGCCTCGCAAGTGGAGTAGGTCATTTGACCGAACCACTCTAAAAATCGGCGTAATCTCTGGTTTGCTTTTTATTATTGTCATTTACATTACTGCAAATCTTCTTACTGC
The DNA here is from genome assembly GCF_036884655.1 of Musa acuminata AAA Group. Classification (NCBI taxonomy): domain Eukaryota; kingdom Viridiplantae; phylum Streptophyta; class Magnoliopsida; order Zingiberales; family Musaceae; genus Musa; species Musa acuminata. Next base: position 32,023,079 of record NC_088332.1, on the reverse strand, counting down.
TTTAGTTCCTTATTACTCTTGCTGCGCAACTTTAAGAACACGCCTTCAAGTTAAATTTCTCAAGTTTCGTTCTTAACGTACGAAAGATTTTGTTAAAATCGAAGTTTTAATCCGCTACACTAATTCACCCCCCCCCCCCCTCTTAGTGCCGCTCCGATCCTAACAAGTGGTATCAGAGCAAGGTTATCTCTCATATTTGGTTTAATACCCAAGAGAGATGGCTTACTCCGGCATGCAAGAGGGCCATTCTATTGCACGACCACCTTTGTTTAATGGGTTGGATTACACATATTGGAAGACTCGCATGAGAATCTTCCTCATTTCTATGGACGTTGAGCTTTGGTCTATTGTCGAGAATGGATTTCAAAAATCTTCTCTTCCGATGAGCGAATGGGATGAATCGGAGAAGAAGGTTTTTGCTTTAAATGCAAAGGCTATGAATGCCTTGTTTTGTGCACTAGACAAAAATGAATTTAATCGTGTTTCAATGTGTGATTCGGCTTTTGATATTTGGAGAACTCTTGAGGTCACTCATGAAGGCACTAGCCGAGTGAAAGAGTCCAAAATCAACATCCTTGTGCACTCTTACGAACTTTTCCGAATGAAACCAAGTGAGTCCATCAGAGACATGTACACCCGGTTTACGGATGTCATCAATGGACTCAAAGCTCTTGGTAAAGATTTTACTAACTTTGAACTAGTAACTAAAATCTTAAGATCCCTCCCTAAAAGTTGGGATCCAAAAGTTACGGCCATTCAAGAGGCCAAAGACCTTAAAGCATTCCCTCTTGAAGAACTCATTGGGTCTCTAATGACCTACGAAATGACATGTCAAGCTCATGACGAGCTCGAGAACCCCCTTCCAAAGAACAGGAAGGATATGGCACTCAAATCACAAGAAGACCACTTGAAAGGAACATCAAGTGATGAGGACAGTGACAATGACATTGCACTTTTGACTCAAAAATTTAAAAAATATTTAAGAAAGAACAGATTTAAAAATAATACAAAAAATAAATTTGAACAAAAGAAGGACCAAGTGATTTGCTATGAATGCAAAAAACCGGGACACTATAAGAACGATTGTCCTCAAGCCAAAAAGAGAACATCAAAGAAGAAGGCATTTAAGGCAACGTGGGATGATTCAAGCGCATCCGAAGAAGAGGAGTCCAACACCGAGCAAGTTGCTCATTACGCGCTAATGGCGTTAGGAGAAGAGGTATGTGATTTATTTAATAAAGATTTATCTTTTGAAGAACTATCTATCGCTTTTCATGAATTATTTGATGAATGTAGAACTGTTAGCAAGAAGTTAAGTATCTTAAAGAAAGAGCATGCTTTGCTACAAGATAAGTTTGATAGTCTTCAAACTCCTCCATGCTCTAAGTGTGAGCACTTAGAAGCAATAAAAAATGAAAATTTGCTTCTTAAGGAAACCTTAAACAAGTTTAAGGTTGGTAGCAAAGGATTAGATATGATCCTTGCACACAAGGGTCACATCGCAAATAGAAATGGAATTGGATTTGTAAAAGGATTACATCAAAATCCTACCACTTTCATAAAAGGACCTACATTACATGTTTCCTCTTATATGAAATGCAACTTTTGTTGCAAATCCGGACATATTGCCTACAAATGCCCATTTAGGAAAATTAGTTCACAAAAATTAATATGGGTTCCTAAAGAAACTATAAAGGATTCAATCATAAATAACAAAGTTAGTGGGTCAATTTTTGAGGCACCCAAAATCAAATTGGTACCTAAAAATCATCCTCTTTTGTAGACAAACCCACAAGCTAGGAGCAAGAGATGGTATCTCGATAGTGGATGCTCAAGACATATGACTGGAGATCCATCTCATTTCTCTATGCTCACTAGCAAAGAAGATGGGTACGTTACCTTCGGAGACAACAACAAGAGCAAAATCATTGGCAAGGGAACTATTGGTAACAAATTTAATTTTTCCATTGATGATGTCTTACTAGTTGATGGATTGAAACATAATCTCTTGAGTATTAGTCAACTATGCGATAAATGTTACATCGTTAGATTTGAATCAAATATATGCATTATTGAAAAACCAAATCATAACATGACTATGATTGCTTTAAAACAAAATAATGTCTATACCATCAATCTTGATGAACTAAGTAATGAAATGTGCTTCTCCGCCGTAAATGATGATGCTTGGCTTTGGCATAGGAGATTAGGCCATGCAAGCATGAAAACAATATCTAAGATCTCATCTCAAGAATTAGTACGAGGAATTCCAAATATAAAGTTTATTAAGGACAAAGTATGCGATGCATGTCAACTAGGCAAACAAATAAAAACAAGCTTCAAACCAAAAAATCAAATTAGCACTACTAGACCATTACAATTGATCCATTTGGACTTATTTGGACCAATTGATACAACAAGTCTAGGTGGAAGCAAATATGCTTTTGTGATTGTGGATGACTACTCTAGATACACTTTGACCTATTTCTTAGCTCACAAAAGTGATTGCTTCAAGTGTTTCTCTAAATTTTGTAAACTCACTCAAAACGAAAAAGGCTTCATGATTTCATCAATTCGGAGTGATCACAGTGGTAAATTCCAAAACCGTGACTTTCAAAATTTTTGCGAAAGTAATGGGTACAATCACAACTTCTCAACTCCAAGAAATCCTCAACAAAATGGAGTAGTTGAAAGGAAAAATAGAAACCTACAAGAAATGGCAAGAACTATGTTGAATGAACATAGTTTACCTAAGTACTTTTGGGCCGAAGCCATAAATACGGCTTGCTACATCATGAATAGAGTCCTAATAAGACCATCCTTATCCAAAACTCCCTATGAATTATGGAATAACAAAAAACCAAACATCTCCTATTTTAAAGTTTTTGGTTGTAAATGCTTTATTTTAAATGAAAGGGATGCTTTAGGAAAATTTGATGCTAAATCCGATGAAGGCATCTTTCTTGGTTACTCTTCCGTTTCTAAAGCTTTTCGGGTTTTTAATAAAAGAACTTTAGTAATTGAAGAGTCTATTCATGTAGTTTTTAATGAAATTTCCGATTTAAAGAAAAATGATTTTGATGATGATCTTGGTTTTGATAATTTGAATTTAAATGAACCCTCTCCTCAAAATAGCCATTTGAATGCATCTTCTTCCGAAATTTCTTTACCAAAAGAATGGAAGTATGTAGATGCTCATCCAAAAGAGCAAATTATAGGAGATACATCAAAAGGGGTTCAAACTCGTTCTTCTTTCAAAAATTTCTGTGCTAACGCCGCTTTCCTTTCTCAAATTGAACCTAAATGCATTGACGAAGCCTTAAAAGATGATTTTTGGATCATTGCAATGCAAGAAGAATTGAACCAATTTGAGAGGAATTAGGTATGGAAGCTTGTTCCTAGACCAAGTGACCACTTAGTCATAGGTACTAAGTGGGTCTTTAGAAACAAGCAAGACGAAAATGGTATCGTGGTTAGAAACAAGGCTAGATTAGTGGCCAAAGGTTTCAACCAAGAAGAAGGTATCGATTACGAAGAAACCTTCGCTCCCGTGGCTCGATTAGAAGCCATAAGGATGCTCCTTGCCTATGCTAGTAGTAATAATTTTAAACTATTTCAAATGGATGTTAAAAGTGCTTTCTTGAATGGTTTTATTTCCGAAGAAGTATTTGTTGAACAACCTCCCGGATTTGAAAATTCTCTTCTTCCTAATCATGTATTCAAATTGACTAAAGCTCTCTATGGCTTAAAACAAGCTCCTAGAGCTTGGTATGAAAGGCTTAGTTCCTTTCTTATTTTAAATAATTTTACCAAAGGCAAGGTTGATACTACATTGTTTATTAAACATTTTGAAAATAATTTTCTTATTGTGCAAATTTATGTTGACGATATTGTGTTTGGCTCTTCGGATGAATCACTATGTGAATCATTTGCCAATTGTATGAGTCTTGAATTTGAAATGAGTTTAATGGGTGAATTAACTTTCTTTTTGGGATTACAAATCAAACAACTTAGTGATGGTATATTTCTTAACCAATCGAAATATACATTAGAATTGTTAAAACGATTTAACATGGATAATTCAAAAGCAATAAACACCCCTATGAGTACTGCGACTAAGTTAGATATGGATGAAAATGGTGAAAGTTTCGATCAAAAAACATATAGGGGAATGATAGGTAGTCTACTCTACCTCACTGCGACTAGACCGGATATTATGTTTAGTGTAGGACTTTGCGCTAGATTTCAATCTAATCCTAAATTATCTCATCTTAAGAGTGTTAAAAGAATATTTAGGTATCTTAAAGGAACTCCAAATTTAGGATTGTGGTATCCAAAATCTGAAAAATTCGATCTAATAGCTTATGCAGATGCCGATTTTGGCGGATGCAGGATAGATAGAAAAAGTACATCCGGAACATGCCAATTTTTAGGACATGCACTTGTTTCTTGGACTTCCAAGAAACAAAATTCAGTTGCACTATCTACGGCGGAAGCCGAATACATTGCTGCAAGTGCATGTTGTGCATAAGTAATTTGGATGAAAAATACATTAAAAGACTATGGAATTCACCTTGAAAATATTCCCATAAAATGCGATAATACTAGTGCCATATGCCTTACTAAAAATCCAATTCAGCACTCTAGAACTAAGCACATCGACGTTAGGCATCATTTCATACGCAATCATGTTCTTAACAATGATGTTGTTCTAGAATTCATTGACACAAAGCATCAATTAGCAGATATATTTACAAAAGCTTTGAATGAAGACCAATTTGAATTCATCCGAAGGGAATTAGGCATGCTAAATTGTCCCTAAAATGAACTTCACAAAAAGGACTCGTTCTTTTCCCTTCGTTTATAAATTTGAATTCTTCCTTCTTCTTCAATTCAAAATGATCCATTAAAATATAAATTATGATCTTGAAGGAAGAAGCTAAACAAAAGGAAGGAAGAAAATTTTTTTTTTTCTTTCCTCCGCGTGATGCCAGCGGTGGCACCGCCAGATCCGGCGGTTGCACCGACTGGCGCTCGGGTGCCAGGCGGTGACACCGACCAGTTTGGCGGTGACACCGACCAAGTCACCCTTTTAACCCGAGGGGTTAGGGCCGGCGGTGACACCGCCCCCAACCCGAAGAAAGACCTCTCCAAAACCCTCTCTCATTCCCTCTAACCCTCATTCTACCTCTTAGAAACATTGGAGAAGGATTCTTGGTGGTCCAAGCTTTCCATCTCTCAACATAATCTCCACAAGGTAACACTTGAAATCCCTCATTTCTTTTCTCTTTCTCTTGCTTATTTTTCACAATTTCATCATCATCTTGTCTAGAAAATGGCACCAAAGAGATCAAAAGGAATAAGGATTGAAGGAGATTCATATAACCATGACCTTTTTAGATCAAAAGAGGTAGCCCTTAGCTTTCCAAAATTTGAAACACGATGTGTCCATAAGGGAAAATACGTTGATTTGGATGAACTAGAGGACTTAGATCCCATTAAGTGGTTTGCTCAACTAGAAGCTCTACCTCTACTACAAATAGATGAACCAATCTATCCACGGTTAGTGAGATTGTTCTATGCCAACCTATATGAAGACAATGATAGCCTAAGCACTTACATTCTAGGAACACCCATTAGAATTTTTGACAGCACCATTTGTGAGCTAATTGGCATAACTGAAAAAGATAGGGGATGCTATTTTAAAGGTAAATGGGACGTCAAAAAAATAGGAGCAACCTATTCCGAAGCTGTGAAAACAATTTTTGCAAATCCAAACCTTGACTTTCTACCCAAGAGCTGTGAACACTTAATGCCTTTCAACTCTAAAATTCTTCATCACATTATCACAAGCATCATATTCCTCAAACAATTTCATCTTGACGAAGTAAGTCAATTAGAGATAGGAACCATGTATTGGATTATGACCGGTCAGCATAATTGTTTTGGGTACTTGATTCGCCAACACATGCAGGAAATTATGGCTAAAGATACTATATTGCCATATGGGAGGTTAATCACTAGAATTCTTCATGCCTATGACGTTTGCATTCCACCCGATGAAGAATCTATTCAAAATGATCGATATAACATAATAAATAAAAACCTGCTAAAAAAACTTAGGTGCACTTTTAGCAATGGCATATGGGTTAGGCAGCCTAGAAGGACGGATCCAATTCCTACACCAATAGAACAACCTGAAACACCAATTCTTATGGGAAGTGAATCTCCTCCTCCTAGTCCCTTTGGAGCAGCACCTTCAGCTCCTGTTTCCTCCTCTGAAAATTTCATTATGGCGGAGCTATCTCAGATCAAATCACAGCAAGAACAAATTCAGAATCAACAAGTTGAAATTTTGAAGACACTACGACAGATGAATGAAAAAATAGATATCATGTATCAGCACTGTGGATTACCTCCTAAGGATTAAATTGATGTATCTTTTTATTCTGTCCTGTTTGCTTTTAAAAACAAGTTCATGTTTGCTATCGATTGTACGATAACTGATCTTTCCTTTAGATAACTACTGTCTTAATCTGCATAGATGATGATGTCTTTTGGATAAACTATTTCTGGCAAATTTGAATGATGAACTTTGATAAATGCTAAACCTTTTTCTATGATCATCAATTAGCTGGCTTGTCTCTTTTTGTTGATGACAAAGGGGGAGAAGTGATGACTTACACCAGAACGATAGCATGGCTAATATGAATTACAAAAACTTGTGTGATATGAATGTCTTATATGACTTGCAAATCCTTGAAAATATCACAAGATTGATATCATGAAATTTATATTGAAAATCTTTATCTTCTATCGTAGCAAAATTCGTCCCGTATCTTTTAAACTTATGATTTTCATCGAAGTTTCGTACTTACTATTGTTTAATGAGGATAACGATAAAGTTCTACAATTAGAACTTATCGGGTTATGCTTGAATCCAATGGGATGGAATTCAAGTGTTTTTTATCTTCTCATAATATGGCATATAGATAGGGGGAGTTATGTTTAACTCCGTCATCAATTGATTGTCATCATCAAAAAGGGGGAGATTGTTGAATCTCGGATTTTGATGATATAATCAATTGGTGGGTTAATTGATCTAATCCATATTATTGAGTTAAGTGTGCAGGATTAACTACGATAACCAGAAAACATAAAGCAAGGATACCGGAGTCGAGCTCGATGGACGTTTAAGAGACCGAAGAATCATCGGAGATGCTGCCGGAACCATCCGAGAAGAAATCGGGAACGTGTCGGAAGTTCGCCGAAGAAATCGTCGGAGGCTCGCGGAGATCACCAAGAAGGCTCGGCTACTCGTTAAAGTCATCACAAAGATTGGGAGCTTGCAGGGAGTCCGTCGGAAGAAGTTCGTCGGAAAGCTCGCCGGAACAAGACTCGACGTTCGCGGTTAAAAAACTTGCTTAGGATGTTTTTTATGTGTTATGTAGTTCACCTATAATTAGGATTAGGATTAAGAGATAATCCTATATCCTGGTTAGGGGCCAACTGGGCCCAAAGTCAGATTTGGTTTGGGCTAAAATTAAGCCAAACCAATGAATCGGAAAGCCAGGCGGTGGCACCGCCTGGCTGGGCGGTGACACCTCCTTGGCTGGGCGGTTGCACCGTCCAGCACCCGAGCGCTGGGCGGTGGCACCGCCTGGCTGGGCGGTGGAACCTCTAGCATCAGGAACCCTAAGAGAATTCAAATTTTGAAACCCAAAATTTGAATCCTCTTGAGGCCTATAAATACCCCTCAAATCTCAGCTGAGGTTACAACTTTTGAGAAGCATTTTGATTGAGAGAAAAGTCTTAGAAAGTCTTAGCAAGTCTTGTTTTCAATTTGCTAGAGAGTTCTCCTCCTTCTTTCTTATTGAAAATTTGTAAGAGGTTGAGCTGCTTGTAAAAGGTTGTAAGAGGGGTGTTTACCCTTCCATTTCAAGAGACTTGCTAGTGGAAGGTGGGAGCCTCATCGAAGAGGGGCCTCGCAAGTGGAGTAGGTCATTTGACCGAACCACTCTAAAAATCGGCGTAATCTCTGGTTTGCTTTTTATTATTGTCATTTACATTACTGCAAATCTTCTTACTGCTTTAGTTCCTTATTAATCTTGCTGCGCAACTTTAAGAACACGCCTTCAAGTTAAATTTCTCAAGTTTCGTTCTTAACGTACGAAAGATTTTGTTAAAATCGAAGTTTTAATCCGCTGCACTAATTCACCCCCCTCCTCTTAGTGCCGCTCCGATCCTAACATCAAAGTCACCCGGGGATCCGAAGGTAGGTCAACCGAAGAAGAAAGCCAAGATCGACACCCGAAAGGTTGCAAAAAGCACGGCGAACCATGGGAAGGCGGCGCTGGGGACGGGTGAGTTAGGTTGAGGCCTCGAGGGTGAGGGCTCTGCGCACACATGGGAGAGGGGGTGGGCCGCCTCTCTTGGTGAGGGCCCATCGGAGAGACCTGCCGTTCGCCCAAGGTCGATGCGGGACTTGTGTCGCGTCCTTGATCACTCCGAAGGGGAGCCTTTCCAGGCCCTTAGTATGGCCGACCTCGTAGAGGAGGGGCCAGGGGCTCCTTATAGCACCAGATGGCCCACTCTCAAAGTCGAGAGTAGGATCTGGTCGGATGGGTCGGCAGCCATGGAGTTCTCGCGAGGGGTGCTGCATCTGACACTAGCGAAGCAGCTATACTCTTCGCCCTCCGTGGTACTGATGGATCGGGCAGCCAAGTCCCTCGTTTGGGTGAGTTCAGCATTTTTCTTACTATGGTCTGGAAACGATCACTAACACCGATCTTTATGCAGGGGTAGCATTATACTACGGCCTTGATCGATCGCGTCCACGACTCCGGTAGAGTAATCGAGCGAAAGGGCGAGATGAACTCAGGCCTTCACCGAGAGATCGAGGAGCTAAATGGCGGGCCTAGTACAGCGGCCATGGCGACAGCCGAGTAGTGTGCCGTGGATTCTAAGGCCGAAGTCGAACGACTGAAGGCCGAGCTGGTCAACTCAACTGAAGAAGAGTCGAGGGCGGGTTCGGGCTCTGGATGACGAGCTACTAACCCTCTTGCGAAATGTCGAAGTTGCGCGTGTTAGGATCGGAGCGGCACTAAGAGGGGGGGGTGAATTAGTGCAGCGGATTAAAACGTCGGTTTTGATAAATCTTTCGTACGATAAAATTCGGAATTGGAAGTGCTTAACTTGAAAGTATATTCGCAAAGTTGTGCAGCAAAGGTAATGAGGAAATAAAGCAAGTAAGAAAGTTTGCAGTAATGTAAATAGCAGTAATGAAATGCAAACCAGAGATTGCGCCGATTTTAAAGTGGTTCGGTCAAGTGACCTACATCCACTTGTGAGGCCCCTCTTCGATGAGGCTCCCACCTTCCACTAGCAAATCTCTTGAAAGGGAATGGTGAATACCCCTCTTACAACTTTTTATAAACGGTTCACTCTCTTACAGATTTTCAGCAAGAAAGAAGGAGGTGGACACTAGCAAATTGAAAACAAGACTAGCTAAAACTTTTCTAAGGCCTTTCTCTCAAACAATTGCTGCTCAAAAAGTTGTAATCTCAGCTGAGATTTGAGGGGTATTTATAGGCCTCAAGAGGATTCAAATTTGGGCTCCAAAATTTGAATTCTCTTTGGGTTCCTGATGCTGGCGGTGCCACCGCCTATCAGTGTCAGACACTGATAGTGCTGGGCGGTGCCACCGCCCAGTCTGGCGGTGCCACCGCTAGACCCTTCGGTTCACTTGTTGGGCTTCAAATTTAGCCCAAACCAAGTCTAATTTTGGGCCCAGTTGGGCCCTAACCAGGATATAGGATTATCTCTTAATCCTAATCCTAATTACAAGTGAACTACATAACACAAAAACATCCTAAACAAGTTTTCAACCGCGAACGTCGAGTCTTGTTCCGGCGAGCTTTCCGACGAACTTCTTCCGACGGACTCCCAGCAAGCTCCCGAACTTGTGATGACTTTAACGAGTAGCCGAGCCTTCTCGGTGATCTCCGTGAACCTCCGACGATTTCTTCGGCGAACTTCTGAAAATTCCGACAGGTTCCCGATTTCTTCTCGGATGGTTCCGGCAGAATCTCCGACGATTCTTCGGACTCTTAAACGTCCATCGAACTTGACTCTGGTATACTTGCTTTGTGTTTTCTGGTTATCGTAGTTAATCCTGCACACTTAACTCAATAATATGGATTAGATCAATTAACCCATCAATTGATTTTATCATCAAAATCTGAGATTCAACAATCTCCCCCTTTTTGATAATGACAATCAATTGATGACGGAGTTAAACATAACTCCCCCTATCTATATGCCATATTATGAGAAGGTAAAAACACTTGAATTCTATCCCATTGAATTCAAGCATAAACCGATAAGTTCTAACCGTAGAACTTATCATTATTCTCATTAAGCATAAGTAAATGCGAAACTTCGATGAAAATCATTTTTAAGTCGAATGATAAGAGATAATTTTTACTACGACAGGAGATAAAGATTTTCAACATGAATTTCATGATATAGAAGTAAGGCATGCTTTCAATATGATCAATCAATCTTGTGATATTCTCAAGGATTTTGCAAGGCATTTAAGACATTCATATCACACAAGCTTTTGCAATTCATATAAGTCATGCTATTAAAATGATATAAGTCATCACTTTTCTCCCCCTTGGTCATCAACAAAAAGGGAATGAGACTTGAAGCACATAATTTGTCATACAAAGGTTTTATCATTCAGCATTGATCATACAAAGATTTTATCGTTCAAAGTTAAGTATGCTAAAATATTTACGCAGAGTTCATCTTAAAGGAAAATTCAGCATTCATCCATATTATCAAATCTCTTCTTTCTATAAATAACAAAAATTATAGATGTACAAGGAAGAGATTGGGATAAGAAAAAAGTTTCAAGTAGTAACTCCAATAAGTCAAGATCATAATTCGAATACAAATCCATTCAAATTCAATTCGTCAACTTAAAACTCGTAATCAAGCCATCAAAATCAATTTCGAGATTCAAAATATCATAAAATCATTAATCTTGATCAGATGGGAGCGGTGTTTGACTCAAGATAGGATAAGATAATTTAACATGTCATTTAGAATCGAAAGAGAAGGATCAGATTCATTGAGGAACGGAGAGGATGAAAAACTTTACGGAAAAATCCATTCAAACAAGTTTATTCTTAGGGACAATTTAACATACCTAATTCCCTTCTAATGAATTCAAATTGGTCTTCATTCAAAGCTTTTGTAAATATATCTGCTAATTGATGCTTTGTGTCAATGAATTCTAGAACAACATCATTGTTAAGGACATGATCGCGTATGAAATGATGCCTAACGTCGATGTGCTTAGTTCTAGAGTGCTGAATTAGATTTTTAGTAAGACATATGACACTAGTATTATCACATTTTATGGGAATGTTTTTAAAGTGAATTCCATAGTCTTCTAATGTATTTTTCATCCAAACAATTTGTGCACGGCATGCACTTGCAGCAATGTATTCGGCTTCCACCGTAGATAGTGCAACTGAATTTTGTTTCTTGGAAGTCCAAGAAACAAGTGCATGTCCTAAAAATTGGCATATTCCGGATGTACTTTTTCTATCTATCCTGCATCCGCCAAAATCGGCATCTGCATAAGCTATTAAATCGAATTTTTCAGATTTTGGATACCACAATCCTAAATTTGGGGTTCCTTTAAGATACCTAAATATTCTTTTAACACTTTTAAGATGAGATAATTTAGGATTTGATTGAAACCTAGCGCAAAGTCCTACACTAAACATAATATCCGGTCTAGTCGCGATGAGGTAGAGTAGACTACCTATCATTCCCCTATATGTTTTTTGATCAAAATTTTTACTATTTTCATCCATATCTAACTTAGTCGAAGTACTCATAGGGGTGTTTATTGCTTTTGAATTATCCATGTTAAATCATTTTAACAATTCTAATGTATATTTAGATTGGTTAAGAAATATACCATCACTAAGTTGTTTGATTTGTAATCCCAAAAAGAAAGTTAATTCACCCATTAAACTCATTTCAAATTCATGACTCATACATTTGGCAAATGATTCACATAGTGATTCATCCGAAGAGCCAAAAATAATATCATCAACATAAATTTGCACAATAAGAAAATTATTTTCAAAATGTTTAATAAACAATGTAGTATCAAACTTGCCTTTGGTAAAATTATTTAAAATAAGAAAGGAACTAAGCCTTTCATACCAAGCTCTAGGAGCTTGTTTCAAGCCATAGAGAGCCTTAGTCAATTTGAATACATGATTAGGAAGAAGAGAATTTTCAAATCCGGGAAGTTGTTCGACATATACTTCTTCGGAAATAAAACCATTCAAGAAAGTAATTTTGACATCCATTTGAAATAGTTTAAAATTATTACTACTAGCATAGGCAAGGAGCATCCTTATGGCTTCTAATCGAGCCACGGGAGCGAAGGTTTCTTCGTAATCGATACCTTCTTCTTGGTTGAAACCTTTGGCCACTAATCTAGACTTATTTTTAACCATGATACCATTTTCGTCTTGCTTGTTTCTAAAGACCCATTTAGTACCAATGACTAAATGGTTACTAGGTCTAGGAACAAGCTTCCATATCTTATTCCTCTCAAATTGATTTAATTCCTCTTGCATTGCGATAACCCAAAAATCATCTTTTATGGCCTCGTCAATGCATTTAGGTTCGATTTGAGAAAGGAAGGCAGTGTTAGCACAAAAATTCTTGAAAGAGGAACGAGTTTGAACCCCTTTTGATGTATCTCCTATAATTAGCTCCTTTGGATGAGCATCTATATACTTCCATTCCTTGGGTAAGGAAATTTCGGAAGAAGGTGCATCCAAGTTGCTATTTTGAGGAGGGGGTTCATTTAAATTCAAATTATCAAAACCAAGATCATCATCAAAATCATTTTTCTTTAAATTAGAAATTTCATTAAAAACTACATGAATAGACTCTTCTATTACTAAGGTTCTTTTGTTAAAAACCCGAAAAGCCTTAGAAACGGAAGAGTAACCAAGAAAGATGCCTTCATCTGATTTAGCATCAAATTTTCCTAAGGCATCCCTTTCATTCAAAATAAAGCATTTACAATCGAAAACTTTAAAATAGGAAATATTTGGTTTTTTGTTATTCCATAATTCATAGGGAGTTTTTGATAAGGATGGTCTTATTAGGACTCTATTCATGATGTAGCAAGCCGTATTTATGGCTTCGGCCCAAAAATACTTAGGTAAACTATGTTCATTTAATATAGTTCTTGCCATTTCTCATAGGTTTCTATTTTTTCTTTCAACTACTCCATTTTGTTGGGGATTCCTCGGAGTGGAGAAGTTGTGATTGTATCCATTAACCTCATAAAAATTTTGAAAGTCATGGTTTTGAAATTCGCCACCGTGATCACTCCGAATTGATGAAATCATGAAACCTTTTTCGTTTTGAGTGAGTTTACAAAATTTAGAGAAACACTTGAAGCAATCACTTTTGTGAGCTAAGAAATAGGTCCAAGTGTATCTAGTATAGTCATCCACAATTACAAATGCATATTTGCTTCCCCCTAGACTTGTCGTGTCAATTGGTCCAAATAAGTCCAAATGAATCAATTGTAATGGTCTAGTGGTGCTAATTTGAGTTTTTGGTTTGAAACTAGTTTTTATTTGTTTACCTAGTTGACATGCATCGCATACTTTGTCCTTAATAAACTTTATATTTGGAATTCCTCGCACTAAATCTCTAGATGAGATCTTAGATATTAGTTTCATGCTTGCATGGCCTAGTCTCCTATGCCAAAGCCAAGCATCATCATTTAAAGCGGAGAAGCACATTTCATTACTTAGTTCATCAAGATTGATGGTGTAGACATTATTTTGTTTTAATACAATCATAGTTATGTTATGGTTTGGTTTTTCAATAATACACACATTTGATTCAAATCTAACGATATAACCTTTATCGCATAATTGACTAACACTCAAGAGATTATGTTTCAATCTATCAACTAGTAAGACATCATCAATAGAAAATTTTAATTTGTTACCTATGGTTCCCTTGCCAATGATTTTGCCTTGGTTGTTGTCTCCGAAGGTGACGTACCCTTCTTCTTTGCTAGTGAGCATAGATAAATGAGATGGATCTCCAGTCATATATCTTGAGCATCCACTATCTAGATACCATCTCTTGCTCCTAGCTTGTGATGGTGTATGTTTCTACAAGGGATTATTTTTAGGTATCCATTTTCTTTTTGGTGCCTTAAAAACTGATTTAACTTGTTCATCATATTGCATAGAATTGATCATGGTTCCTTTAGGAACCCAAATTAGTTTGTTCGGACTAATTTTCTTAAATGGACATTTATAAGTTTTATGTCCATATTTGTAACAAAAGTTATAATTGCTTTGGTGCCGAACATGTAAGACGGGGCCTTTAATGAAGGTGGTTGGATTTTGGTGAGGATTTCTCACAAATCCGATTCCACTTTTTTTAGAAACGTGACCCTTATTTGTAAGGATCATGTTCAAAGATTTGCTACCAACCTCGAATTTCTTCAAGGTGTCCTTAAGTAGCAAGTTCTCCTTTTGGAGAGATTCTAGATCATGGCATTTTATACATGGAGCTAAACTATCATGATATTCAGTTTTTAATTTATCGATATCACAAGTGAGACTATCATGCTCCTTTTTTAGCAATTTATATTTTCTACTAATTGTCTTACATTCATCAAATAACTCATGGAAAGCATTTAACAATTCATGATAAGGTAAATCTGCATCAATTAAATTTGTTACCTCTTCTCCGATGGCCATTAGGGCGTAATGAGCAACCTGCTCGGTGTTGGACTCCTCTTCTTCGGACGCGCTTGAATCATCCCATGTTGCCTTGAGCGCATTCTTCTTTGATGTTTTCTTTTTGGCTTGAGGACAATCGTTCTTGTAGTGTCCCGGTTTTTTGCATTCATAGCAAATCACTTGGTCCTTCTTTTGTTCGAATTTATTTTTTATATTAGTTTTAAATTTGTTCTTCCTTAAATATTTTTTAAATTTTTGAGTCAAAAGTGCAATGTCATTGTCACTGTCCTCATCCCTTGATGTTCCTTTCAAGTGGTCTTCTTGTGATTTGAGTGTCATATCCTTCCTGTTCTTTGGAAGGGGGTTCTCGAGCTCGTCATGAGCTTGACATGTCATTTCGTAGGTCATTAGAGACCCAATGAGTTCTTCAAGAGGGAATGTTTTAAGGTCTTTGGCCTCTTGAATGGCCGTAACTTTTGGATCCCAACTTTTAGGGAGGGATCTTAAGATTTTAGTTACTAGTTCAAAGTTAGTAAAATCTTTACCAAGAGCTTTGAGTCCATTGATGACATCTGTAAACCGGGTGTACATGTCTCCGATGGACTCACTTGGTTTCATTCGGAAAAGTTCGTAAGAGTGCACAAGGATGTTGATTTTGGACTCTTTCACTCGGCTAGTGCCTTCATGAGTGACCTCAAGAGTTCTCCAAATATCAAAAGCCGAATCACAAATTGAAACACGATTAAATTCATTTTTGTCTAGTGCACAAAACAAGGCATTCATAGCCTTTGCATTTAAGGCAAAAACCTTCTTCTCCGATTCATTCCATTCGCTCATTGGAAGAGAAGATTTTTGAAATCCGTTTTCAACAATAGTCCAAAGCTCGAAATCCATGGAAATGAGGAAGATCCTCATACGAGTCTTCCAATAAGTATAATCCGACCCATTAAACAAGGGTGGACGTGTGATAGAATGACCCTCATGCATGCCGGAGTAAGCCATCTCTCTTGGGTATTAAAACAAATATGAGAGTGAGTCTTGCTCTGATACCAATTGTTAGGATCGGAGTGGCACTAAGAGGGGGGGGGGGTGAATTAGTGCAGCGGATTAAAACGTCAGTTTTGATAAATCTTTCGTACGATAAAAATCAGAATTGGAAGTGCTTAACTTGAAAGTGTATTCGCAAAGTTGTGTAGCAAAGGTAATGAGGAAATAAAGCAAGTAAGAAAGTTTGCAGTAATGTAAATAGCAGTAATGAAATGCAAACCAGAGATTGCGCCGATTTTAAAGTGGTTCGGTCAAGTGACCTACATCCACTTGCGAGGCCCCTCTTCGATGAGGCTCCCACCTTCCACTAGCAAATCTCTTGAAAGGGAAGGGTGAATACCCCCCTTACAATTTTTTACAAGCGGTTCACTCTCTTACAGATTTTCAGCAAGAAAGAAGGAGGTGAACACTAGCAAATTGAAAACAAGACTAGCTAAGACTTTTCTAAGGTCTTTCTCTTAAACAATTGCTGCTCAAAAAGTTGTAATCTCAGCTGAGATTTGAGGGGTATTTATAGGCCTCAAGAGGATTCAAATTTGGGCTCCAAAATTTGAATTCTCTTTGGGTTCCCGATGCTGGCGGTGCCACCGCCAGTCAGTGGCAGTGCCACCGCCTGTCAGTGTCAGACACTGACAGTGCTAGGCGGTGCCACCGCCCAGTCTGGCGGTGCCACCGCCAGACCCTTCGGTTCACTTGTTGGGCTTCAAATTTAGCCCAAATCAAGTCTAATTTTGGGCCCAGTTGGCCCCTAACCAGGATATAGGATTATCTCTTAATCCTAATCCTAATTACAAGTGAACTACATAACACAAAAACATCCTAAACAAGTTTTCAACCGCGAACGTCGATTCTTGTTCCGGCGAGCTTTCCGGCGAACTTCTTCCGACGGACTCCCAGCAAGCTCTCGAACTTGTGATGACTTTAACGAGTAGCCGAGCCTTCTCGGTGATCTCCGTGAACCTCCGACGATTTCTTCGGCGAACTTCCGAAAATTTCGACAGATTCCCGATTTCTTCTCGGATAGTTCCGGTAGCATCTCCGACGATTCTTCGGACTCTTAAATGTCCATCGAACTTGACTCTGGTATACTTGCTTTGTGTTTTCTGGTTATCATAGTTAATCCTGCACACTTAACTCAATAATATGGATTAGATCAATTAACCCATCAATTGATTTTATCATCAAAATCCGAGATTCAACAGCACGGTCTGCGTCCCAGGCTGCGGAAGACGCTCTAGCCGAGGAGCACCGACTAGTACCTAAAAGGGTGAAGGAGGCAATCTCCAAGTACAAGAAGTCCCCGGGGTTCCAACTTGGTCTAGTGAGGTCGAGCCAAGTGACCTATGAGTTCCGGTACTGGGTCACCCTTGCACACGTTCGGGTGAAGTGTCTTAACCTGGAGGTGGAGCCAGATCCCTTTGTCAATCTTTCTGAGGACTAGAGCGTCGAGATGCCGGACAAAGTCCCTTTCGATGATAGCCTGGAGGGTCCCCTGAACTGAGGGATGTAATTTTTCCTTTATCCTGGTCGGGGCAAATTTTGGGTTGTATTGTCTCGACCGTAATGTGTACACCCCTTTTGATTAATGGAAATTGTCCTTTTGGAATCTGGACTCTTTACGTTCATGGTAAAATCTTTTCAAGTTTGCTGCATTCCAAGTCCTTGGCAGGGGACTCCCCCCCCATGGTCTCGAGGTGGTAAGTTCCTTCTCGGACCACGTCATAGACCCGGTAGGGGCCTTCCCAGTTCGGTGCGAGCTTCCCACTTGCTCGGGTTGGGTCGCTCACTTTAGTCTTTCGAATGACGAGGTCTTTGACCTTGATCGGTCATGGGCAGACCTTACGGTTGTAAAGTCAGGCTATAGCTTTCTTATAGACCAAGGTGCGTAGGTGCACCTCGGCCCTTTTCTCTTCGAGGAGGTCCAGGTTAGCCCTGAGGCCCTCCTCGGAGTTGTTTTGCTCCAAGGTGGCAGTGCGCAAGGTCGGAAATACCACCTCGGGCGGAAGGACCAATTCGGTGTCGAACGCCAGGCTGAACGGGGATTCCCTCGGCGAACTTGGGGGTTGTTCGCAACGCCCACAGGACCCTAGGGAGTTCGTCCACCCAGGCCCGTAGCACGCCCGAGACCCTCTTCTTGAGTTCTTCTAGGATTGCCCGATTCATCACTTCGGCCTGGTCGTTGGTTTGGGGATGTGCGACCGAGCTAAACTTTAATTGTATTCCATACGATTGGCAGTAGGCCTTGAACTTAGCGTTGTTTAACTGAGTTCCATTGTCGGTGATGATAGCCCTTGGGATCCCGAACCGGGTGATGATGTTCCTCCATGTGAAACCTTGAACTTGTTTCTCCGTAATGGATGCTAGAGGTTCAGCTTCGACCCACTTCATGAAATAGTCAACCCCGATTATGAGGAAGTGTCACTATCCCGAAGTTGGAGGAAAGGGCCCGAGGAGGTCAAGACCCCATTGGGCGAAGGGCCAGGGCGCATCCATCGGGGTGAGAGGGACTGCTGGCTGGTGATGCAACCAAGCATGCTTTTGGCATTGTTGGCATCGTTGTACGTATGATTAGGCGTCTCGACGCCTGGTTGGCCAATAGTATCCATGTTTTAGGATCTTGAAGGCCGATGTTCGGCCGTCGATGTGCTCCCCACAGATTCCCTAGTGGAGCTCGACGAGAACCATCTCGGCCTCGGGTGGCGCGAGGCAGCGTAGGAGAGGTTGAGAGAAAGCTCTTCGGTACAACTTTCCACCAATCTCACAGTACCAAGCCTGGATTCGCCTCAATCACCATGCGATCATCGGATTGTTGGGTTGTGTCCCGTCCTTCTTGAAGCGGAGGATTTCCTCCATCCAGCTTGGTGAGACCTCAGTCCCGATGATGTCGTGGGTCGGCACTGTTGGGGCAGTGAGGAATTCAGGTGCCGGGGCTCCTCTCGGGTTGCGAGCAGAGGCCAGTCTGACCAAGGCATCGACTCGCACATTCTATGCTCGAGGTATCTTTGTAACCGAGAGGTGGTCGAAGCAGTGAGTAAGTCGTCTTACTTCCACCAGGTACAGCGCTATGGTTGGGCTCGGGTTTTGTAGCTTCCGTTAACATGTCCCACCACCAGTTGAGAGTCACTGAAGGCCTCGAGGTTGTCCACATGCATTTCCAGGGCGAGGTGTAGTCCGTGGAGTAATGCCTCATACTCGGCTTCATTGTTGGTGGCCCTAAATCGTAGCTGAAGTGATCATTCATAGGTTTCTTCGATCGGGCTCCTGAGGATGAGTCTGGCCCTTGCTCCCTCGGCGGTCGCTGACCCATCCACATGCAGGGTCCACGTGCACTCGTCGTGTCCCTGTCCAACGACATGATCTTCGGGGGTTAGTTCGAAGATGAAGTCGGCCAATACCTGAGCTTTTATGGCCGTCCTGGGTGTGCATTGGATGTTGAACTCGCTTAGCACGACTGACCATCGTAGCATCTGGCCTAATGCATCGAACTTCGAGAGGATTTGTCGTAGGAGTTGGTCGGTTATCACCTTGATTGTGTGTGCTTGGAAGTACGGTCATAGCTTTCGAGCCATCTTTATTAGTGCGAGGATCAGCCTCTCGATCGGGGAGTATCATACTTCGGGTCTGACGAGAATGTGGCTGACATAATAGATGGGTTGAGAGAAAGCTCTTCGGTATAACTTTCCACCAATCTCATAGTACCAATCCTACGTTCACCTCAATCATCGCGCGACCGTCGGATCGTCGGGCTGCGTCCCATCCTTCTTGAAGCGGAGGATTTCCTCTATCCAGCTTGGCAAGACCTCGGTCCCGACGATGTCGTGGGTCGGCACTGTCGGGGCCGTGAGGAATTCGGGTGTCGAGGCTCCTCCCAAGTCATGAGCAGAGGCTAGCCTGGCCAAGGCATCAGCTCGCACGTTCTGCGCCCGAGGTATCATTGTAACTAAGAGGCGATCGAAGCGGTGAGCAAGCCACCTTACTTCCGCCAGGTACAGCGCCATGGTTGGGTCTCGAGCTTCATAACTAGAGTCGTTGAAGGCCTCGAGGTCATCCACATGCATTTTCAGGGTGAGGTGCAGTCCGTGGAGTAATGCCTCATACTCGGCGACCGTTCGTAGGTTTCTCCGATCGGGCTTCTGAGGATGAGTCCGGCCCCTGCTCCCTCGGCGGTCGTCGACCCGTCCACATGTAGGGTCCACGTGCACTCGTTGTGTCCCTATCCAACGACATGATCCTCGGGGGTTAGTTCGGAGATGAAGTCAGCCAATACCTGAGCTTTTATGACCGTCCTGGGGGCGTATTAGATGTCAAACTCGCTTAGCTGGACTGACCACCATAGCATCCGACTTGATTCATCGAACTTCGAGAGGATTTGCCGCAGGGGTTGGTCGGTTATCACCTTGATTGTGTGGGCTTGGAAGTATGGTCATAGCTTTTGAGCCGTCTTTATTAGTGCAAGGATCAGCCTCTCGATCGAGGCATATCGTACTTCGAGTCCTATGAGAACGTGGCTGACATAATAGATGGGTTGTTGTGCCGATGGTGCCTCTCGAGTTAAGATCAAGCTGACCGCTTGTGCCGAGGCTGCAAGGTAAAGACCGAGGACCTCGGCCGGCTCGGGTGAGGCGAGTCGGGGCAATTAAGCGAGGTACGCCTTTAGCTTTCCGAATGCTTCCTCACATTCTAAGGTCCACGCGAAGCTGTCAGGCTGTCGAAGAGCTTGGAATAAGGGGAGACACTTGTTGCATGAATGTGACATAAACCTACTGACCGCTACTAGTTTTCCGGCGAGGCACAGCACCTCTTTGATCAAGCGGGGAGGCTGCATCTCTGTTATAGCTCGAACCTTTTCTGGGTTAGCGTCTATTCCTCTCTGGTGGATGACGAACTTGAAGAACTTCCCCGAACGGACCCTAAAGACATACTTTGAAGGATTCAGGTGCATGTTGAACTGCCTGAGGGTCTGGAATGTCTCCGCTAGATCGGCCAGATGCGTGCTTGCCAACTTGCTTTTTACGATCATGTCATCGACGTACACCTCCATGTTTCTCTCAAGTTGTTGTTTGAATAGCCCATTGACCATTAGTTGGTATGTCGCCCTGGCATTTTTCAGGCTAAAAGGCATCACTTTGTAACAATACACTCCCCTATCGGTAATGAAGGCAGTGTACTCTTGGTCTTGCGGTGCCATTCGGATCTGGTTGTAGCCCGAGAACGCATCCATTAATGTAAGAAGTTTATAGCCTATGGTGGCATATACCAGTTGATCTATCCTCGGGAGTGGATAGCAATCTTTGGGGCATGCTCGGTTGAGATCGATGTAGTCAACACACATCCTCCAGCTGTTAGGATCGGAGCGGCACTAATTCTTAGTGCCGCTCCGATCCTAACAATTGGTATCAGAGCAAGGCTCACTCTCATATTTGGTTTGATACCCAAGAGAGATGGCTTACTCCGGCATACATGAGGGTCATTCTATCACACATCCACTCATATTTAATGGGTCGAATTATACTTATTGGAAGACTCGTATGAGGATCTTCCTCATTTCCATGGATTTCGAGCTTTGGACTATTGTCAAAAATGGATTTCAAAAATCTTCTCTTTCGATGAGCGAATGGAATGAATCGGAGAAGAAGGTTTTTGCTTTAAACGCAAAGGCTATGAATGCCTTATTTTGTGCACTAGACAAAAATGAATTTACTCGTGTTTCAATTTGTGATTCGGCTTTTGATATTTGGAGAACTCTTGAGGTCACTCATGAAGGCACTAACCGAGTGAAAGAGTCCAAAATCAACATCCTTGTGCACTTTTATGAACTTTTCCAAATGAAACCAAGTGAGTCCATCGGAGACATGTACACCCGGTTCACGGATGTCATCAATGGACTCAAAGCTCTTGGTAAAGATTTTACTAACTTTGAACTAGTAACTAAAATCTTAAGATCCCTCCCTAAAAGTTGAGATCCAAAAGTTACGGACATTCGAGAGGCCAAAGACCTTAAAACATTCCCTCTTGAAGAACTTATTGGGTCTCTAATGACCTACGAAATGACATGTCAAGCTCATGACGAGCTCGAGAACCCCCTTCCAAAGAACAGGAAGGATATGGCACTCACATCACAAGAAGATCACTTGAAAGGGACATCAAGTGATGAGGACAGTGACAATGACATTGCACTTTTGACTCAAAAATTTAAAAAATATTTAAGAAAGAACAAATTTAAAAATAATACAAAAAATAAATTTGAACACAAGAAGGACCAAGTGATTTGCTATTAGTGTAAAAAAACGGGACACTACAAGAACGATTATCCTCAAGCCAAAAAGAGAACATCAAAGAAGAAGGCGCTCAAGGCAACGTGGGATGATTCAAGCGCGTCCGAAGAAGAGGAGTCCAACACCGAGCAAGTTGCTCATTACGCCCTAATGGCCATCGGAGAAGAGGTAACGGATTTAATTGATGCAGATTTACCTTATCATGAATTATTAAATGTCTTCCATGAATTATTTGATGAATGTAAGACAATTAGTAGAAAATACAAATTGCTAAAAAAGGAGCATGATAGTCTCACTTGTGATTTCGATAAATTAAAGACTGAATATCATGATAGTTTAGTTCCATGTATAAAATGCCATGATCTAGAAACTCTCCAAAATGAGAACTTGCTACTTAAGGACACCTTGAAGAAATTCGAGGTTGATAGCAAGTCTTTGAACATGATCCTTACAAATAAGGGTCACGTTCCTAAAAGAAGTGGAATCGGATTTGTGAGAAGTCCTCACCAAAATCCAACCACCTTTATTAAAGGCCCTATCTTACATGTTCGGGACCAAAGCAATTGTAACTTTTGTTGCAAATATGGACATAAAACTTATAAATGTCCATTCAAGAAAATTAGTCCAAACAAACTAATTTGGGTTCCTAAAGGAGCCATGATCAATTCTATGCAATATGATGAACAAGTCAAATCAGTTTTTAAGGCACCCAAAAGAAAATGGGTACCTAAAAATAATCCCTTCTTGTAGAAACATATACCATCACAAGCTAGGAGCAAGAGATGGTATCTAGATAGTGGATGCTCAAGACATATGACTAGAGATCCATCTCATTTCTCTATGCTCACTAGCAAAGAAGAAGGGTACGTCACCTTCGGAGACAACAACTAAGGCAAAATCATTGGCAAGGGAACCATAGGTAATAAATTAAAATTTTCTATTGATGATGTCTTACTAGTTGATGGATTGAAACATAATCTCTTGAGTGTTAGTCAATTATACGATAAAGGTTATATCGTTAGATTTGAATCAAATGTGTGTATTATTGAAAAACCAAACTATAACATAACTATGATTGCATTAAAACAAAATAATGTCTACACCATCAACCTTGATGAACTAAGTAATGAAATGTGCTTCTCCACTTTAAACGATTATGCTTGGCTTTGGCATAGGAAACTAGGCCATGCAAGTATGAAACTAATATCTAAGTTCTCATCTAGAGAATTAGTGCGAGAAATTCCAAATATAAAGTTTATTAAGGACAAAGTATGCGATGCATGTCAACTAGGTAAACAAATAAAAACTAGTTTCAAACCAAAAACTCAAAATAGCACCACTAGACCATTATAATTGATTCATTTGGACTTATTTGGACCAATTGACATGACAAGTCTAGGAGGAAGCAAATATGCGTTTGTAATTGTGGATGACTATACTAGATAAACTTGGACCTATTTCTTAGCTCACAAAAGTGATTGTTTTAAGTGTTTCTCTAAATTTTGTAAACTCACTCAAAACGAAAAAGGCTTCATGATTTCATCAATTTGGAGTGATCACGGTGGCGAATTTCAAAACCGTGACTTTCAAAATATTTGTGAAGTTAATGGATACAATCACAACTTCTCCACTCCGAGAAATCCTCAACAAAATGAAATAGTTGAAAGAAAAATTAGAAACTTACAAGAAATGGCAAGAACGATGTTAAATAAACATAGTCTACCCAAGTATTTTTGGGCCGAAGCCGTGAATACGGCTTGCTACATCATGAATAGGGTTCTAATAAGACCGTCCCTATCAAAAACTCCCTATGAATTATGAAATAACAAAAAATCAAATATTTCCTATTTTAAAGTTTTTGGTTGTAAATGCTTTATTTTGAATGAAAGGGATGCCTTAGGAAAATTTGATGCTAAATCCGATGAAGGCATCTTTCTTGGTTACTCTTCCGTTTCTAAGGCTTTTCGGGTTTTTAACAAAAGAACCTTAGTAATAGAAGAATCTATTCATGTAGTTTTTAATAAAATTTCTGATTTAAAGAAAAATTATTTTGATGATGATCTTGGTTTTGATAATTTCAATTTAAATGAACCCCCTCCTCAAAATAGCAACTTGGATGCACCTTCTTCCGAAATTTCCTTACCCAAGGAATGGAAGTATATAGATGCTCATCCAAAGGAGCTAATTATAGGAGATACATCAAAATGGGTTCAAACTCGTTCCTCTTTCAAGAATTTTTGTGCTAACGCTGCCTTCCTTTCTCAAATCGAATCTAAATGCATTGACGATGCCTTAAAAGATGATTTTTGAATTATTGCAATGCAAGAGGAATTGAATCAATTTGAGAGGAATAAGGTATGGAAGCTTGTTCCTAGACCTAGTGACCATTTAGTCATTGGTACTAAATGGGTCTTTAGAAACAAGCAAGACGAAAATGGTATCGTAGTTAGAAACAAGGCTAGATTAGTGGTCAAAGGTTTCAATCAAGAAGAAGGTATCGACTACGAAGAAACCTTTGCTCCTATGGCAAGATTAGAAGCCATTAGGATGCTCCTTGCCTATGCTAGTAGTAATAATTTTAAATTATTTCAAATGGATGTCAAAAGTGCCTTCTTGAATGGTTTTATTTCGGAAGAAATATATGTTGAACAGCCTCCCAGATTTGAAAATTCTCTTCTACCTAATCAAGTATTCAAATTGACTAAGGCTCTCTATGGTTTAAAACAAGCTCCTAGAGCTTGGTACGAAAGGCTTAGTTCCTTTCTTATTTCAAATAATTTTACCAAAGGCAAGGTTGACACTACATTGTTTATCAAACACTTTGAAGATACTTTTCTTATTGTGCAAATTTATGTTGACGATATTATTTTTGGCTCTTCGGATGAATCACTATGTGAATCATTTGCCAAATGTATGAGTCATAAATTTGAAATGAGTTTAATGGGTGAATTAACTTTCTTTTTAGGATTACAAATTAAACAACTTAGTAATGGTATATTTCTTAACCAATCTAAATATACATTAGAATTATTAAAACGATTTAACATGGATAATTTAAAAGCAACAAACACCCCGATGAGTACTTCGACTAAGTTAGATTTGGATGAAAATAGTGAAAATTTCGATCAAAAAACATATAGGGGAATGATAGGTAGTCTACTCTACCTCACCACGACTAGACCGGATATTATGTTTAGTGTAGGACTTTGCGCTAGGTTTCAATCTAATCCTAAATTATCTCATCATAAGAGTGTTAAAAGAATATTTAGGTATCTTAAAGGAACTCCAAATCTAGGATTGTGGTATCCAAAATCTGAAAAATTCGATTTAATAGCTTATGCAGATGCCGATTTTAGCGGATGCAGGATAGATAGAAAAAATACATCCGGAACATGCCAATTTTTAGGACATGCACTTGTTTCTTGGACTTCCAAGAAACAAAATTCAGTTGCACTATCTACGGCGGAAGCCGAATACATTGTTGCAAGTGCATGCTGTGCACAAGTTGTTTTGATGAAAAATACATTAGAAGATTATGGAATTCACTTTAAAAACATTCCCATAAAATGTGATAATACTAGTGTCATATGTCTTACTAAAAATCCAATTCAGTACTCTATAACTAAGCATATCAACGTTAGGCATCATTTTATACGCGATCATGTCCTTAACAATAATGTTGTTCTAGAATTCATTGACACAAAGCATCAATTAGCAGATATATTTACAAAAGCTTTGAACGAAGACCAATTTGAATTCATTAGAAGGGAATTAGGTATGTTAAATTGTTCCTAAGAATAAACTTGTTTGAATGGATTTTCCATAAAGTTTTTTATCCTCTCTCCGTTCCTCAGTGAATTTGATCCTTCTCTTTCGATTCTAAATGACTGCTCCCATCTATTCAAGATTAATGATTTTATGATATTTTATGAATCTCGAAATTGATTTTGATGGCTTGATTATGAGTTTCAAGTTGACGATTTGAATTTGAATGAGTTTGTATTCGAATTATGATCTTGACTTATTGGAGTTAATACTTGAAATTTTTTAATCACAATCTCTTCTTTGTACATCTACAATTTTTGTTATTTATAGAAAGAAGAGATTTGATAAAATGGATGAATGCTGAATTTTCCTTTAAGATGAACTCTGCGTAAATATTTTAGCATACTTAATTTTGAATGATGAATTTTTGTATGATTAATGCTGAATTCCTGATGTTATAATCACAAATTATGTGCTTCAAGTCTCATTCCCTTTTTGTTGATGACAAAGGGAGAGAAGTGATGACTAAGTGATGACTTATACCATTTTGATAGCATGACTTATATGAATTGCAAAAGCTTGTGTGATACGAATGTCTTATATGCCTTGTAAAATCTTTGAGAATATCGCAAGATTGATTGATCATATTGAAAGCATGCCTTACATCTATATCATGAAATTCATATTGAAAATCTTTATCTCCTGTCATAGTAAAAATTGCCCTTATCATTCGATTTGAAAATGATTTTCATCGAAGTTTCGTATTTACTATTGCTTAATGAGAATAACGATAAGTTCTACGGTTAGAACTTATCGGTTTATGCTTGAATTCAATGGGATGGAATTCAAGTATTTTTTATCTTTTCATAATATGGCATATAGATAGGGGGAGTTACGTTTAACTTCGTCATCAATTGATTGTCATCATAAAAAAGGGGGAGATTGTTGAATCTCGGATTTTGATGATAAAATCAATTGAAGGGTTAATTGATCTAATCCATATTATTGAGTTAAGTGTGCAGGATTAACTACGATAACCAGAAAACATAAAGCAAGAATAATGGAGTCGAGTTCGATGGACGTTTAAGAGTCCGAAGAATCGTCGGAGATGCTGCCAGAACCAACCGAGAAGAAATCGGGAACCTGTCGAAATTTTCGGAAGTTCGCCGAAGAGATCGTCGGAGGTTTGCGGAGATCACTGAGAAGGCTCGGCTACTTGTTGAAGTCGTCACAAGATCGGGAGCTTGTTGGGAGTCCGTCGGAAGAAATCCGAAGGCATATCGGAAGTCCGCCGGAAGTTCATCGGAAAGCTCGCCGGAACAAGACTCCAAGTTCGCGGTTGAAAACTTGCTTGGGATGTTTTTTATTATGTAGTTCACATATAATTAGGATTAGGATTAAAAGATAAATCCTATATCCTAGTTAGGGGCCAATTGGGCCCAAAATTAGATTTGGTTTGGGCTAAATTTGAAGCACAACCATGAACCGAAGGGTTTGGCGGTGGCACCGCCCAGCACCCGAGAGCTGAGATTTGAGGGGTATTTATAGGCCTCAAGAGGATTCAAATTTGAGCTCCAAAATTTGAATTCTCTTTGATTCCCGATGCCGGCGGTGCCATCGCCCAGCCAAGCGGTGCCACCGCCCAGCTCTTGGGTGCTGGGCGGTGCCACCGCCAGACCCTTCGGTTCACTGGTTGGGCTTCAAATTTAGCCCAAACCAAGTCTAATTTTGGGCCCAGTTGGCCCCTAACCAGGATATAGGATTTATCTTTTAATCATAATCCTAATTACATGTGAACTACATAACAAAAAACATCCCAAGCAAGTTTTCAACCGCGAACTTGGAGTCTTGTTCCGACGAGCTTTCCGACGAACTTCCGGCAGACTTCCGATATGCCTTCGGATTTCTTCCGACGGACTCCCAGTAAGCTCCCGATCTTGTGACAACTTCAACGAGTAGCCGAGCCTTCTCGGTAATCTCCGCAAACCTCCAACGATCTCTTCGGCGAACTTCCAAAAATTCCGACATGTTCCCGATTTCTTCTCGGTTGGTTCCGGTAGCATCTTTGACGATTCTTCGGACTCTTAAACGTCCATCGAACTCGACTCCGTTATTTTTGCTTTATGTTTTCTGGTTATCGTAGTTGATCCTGCATACTTAACTCAATAATATGAATTAGATCAATTAAACCATCAATTGATTTTATCATCAAAATCCGAGATTCAACACCAGCTTCCATTGTGTTTCTTAACGAAGACTACATTTGACAACCACTGGGGGTATTTCACCTCGGTTATGAATCCGGCCTCTCTAAGGCGGTCGATCTCGTCACTGATTGCCTTTTGTCGGTCGGGGGCAAACTTTCTTGGCTTCTGTTTCACCGGTCGAGCCTTGGGGTGGATGTTGAGGTGGTGTTGGGTCACCCCCGGGTCAATTCCGGGCATATTTTTTGTGGACCATGCGAATACATCAGCATTTCTTTTCAGGAAATCGATGAGCTGGAGCTGGTTTGCATCCAGGAGTGTTGTCCCAACTTTCACAGTCATGTCAAGTCGGTCCCTCTTCAAGGGCACCTCGGTGAGTTGTTCAAGTGGCTCCAGATGTGTTGGCGTTCTTATTTCCTCACGGGGATCCAAGGCATGCTGGGGCCGCGACTTCTTCGGAAGAGTGACCGTTGTGAGGTAGCACCGCCTTGATTCTCTAGGATCGCTTCGGAATACCCCGACCCCTATCGAAGTCAGAAATTTGATGGCCCGGTGGTAAGTAGAAACTACTGCTCTCAGTTTGTTGAGTGTCGGGCGGATGAGGATGATGTTGTAGGCCGAAGGAGGTCAACTACCATGAAGGTAGTTATTGTCTTCTTGGCTCTTGGTTCTTCCCCGATGGTAACGGGGAGGATGGTGGTCCCGAGCGGGGAGATGGAATCCCCAATGAATCCAGTGAGCGCCGACGCCAAGGGGTCAATGTCCTCATTAGTTAGGCTGAGCTTCTTGAAGGCGTCGAGGTACAGCACATCGGCATAGCTCCCGGTTTCGACCATCACTCTTTTTACCCGAGCGTTGGCGATCCAGATGGAGATCACCAAAGCATCGTTGTGGTGGGAGCGTTCGACCTCCTCAGTTCCGAAGGTGATCTTGGGCTCGAACTCAGGTATGGGGCGCTTTTCCACCATGCTACGGGCGTAGGCCTTCCTCGCCGTCAAGCTACTGCTGCCAATTGTCGATCCACCAGTAATGACGTCGATTTGTTTCTCGACTGGACCCCTGGGACATGGAGATGCTTCTCTTGGTTCCTTGAGGTAGCACCCAAGATGACCTCTCCGAATTAATTCTTCAATCTGATTTCGGAGGTCGTGGCAGTCTTCTGTATCATGGTCGTAGTCCCGATGGAACCTGCAATATTTAGATCGGTCTTTGTGAGTAGCCTTCAAGGGATTGGGTTGTCGCAGGAGGCCTTTCTCCTTGATCTGGAGAAAGATATCAGTATGAGAAGTGTTCAGAGGCAGAGGCGGGGGCCTCCAGAGGAGCTGCTCGGGTCGGTCGGGCCTCCTGCGGGGCTGCACCGGTGGCGTCGAAGTCGCACCTCGGGCTGGCTCCACTCTCGGCCTCTTGCTATCCTCGTGCCTTCCTGCTATTAGGGCTTCGGCAGCAATATACTAGTTAGCGCGTTGAAGCATCTCGGGGATGATTATGGGCGACTTCTCAATCAGTGACCAAAAGAACCTCAAGGGTCTCAGGCCCATCAAAAACGCCTGCATGATCAAAGAGGGATGGGTGTTTGGGAAGCCCCGGATTTTAGCGGTAAAGCGCGCCATGAATTGCGAGTGATTCATCTTGGCATCGGGATAACGTGAGCAACGTGACCATGGAAGGCCAGGGTTGTACAGTAGCTAGGAAGTTTTGCTCGAACTCCCTTGCGAGATGATCAAAGGAAGAGATCGAGGATGGCCGTAATCGGCTGAACCATGCCCATGCCGACCCTCTAAAGGTGGTCGGGAATGGCCAACAAATCAGGGCGTCGGAGGTGCCGTAAAGGGCCATTTGTGCCCTAAACACAACAACATGTTTCGTGGGGTCGGAGCCGCCGTCGTATGTTTCCAACGATGGGAGTCTGAAGTTGAGCGGCACAGGCTTGTCCTAGATTTCCTGTGTTAATGGGCATCCTCCCGAGCTACCTT
Source organism: Musa acuminata AAA Group (assembly GCF_036884655.1). Classification (NCBI taxonomy): domain Eukaryota; kingdom Viridiplantae; phylum Streptophyta; class Magnoliopsida; order Zingiberales; family Musaceae; genus Musa; species Musa acuminata. The sequence continues at coordinate 31,992,996 of NC_088332.1, read as the reverse complement.
CGCCCAACTCACCGCACGACTTCTGGAACTCGCGCTGGAACTTGTCTAGTCATCGGTTGACCACAGACAGTTGAACCCTGAATGAGTCATCCGCCGAGTCCGATAATAAGGTATTGGGCTCGAGGGGGGTGGAGCGACTTGGAAAGGTGCGGGCGCGCTCTACTCGAGGAGGCTTCTTGGGTTTGTTGTATGCTCTCGGGCTTCTCCTATCTCGACTTGTTCCCTATTCGGCCTCTGTTGTGTCGGGTCGGTCGGGGGAGCTGCTAGCTGCATGATCTGCGGGATGAGTGGCACAATTGTTTTCATCATTCCCACCAAGGTTTGTACCTGCTTGGCTAGGTCGAGGAATGCCTCTTGCGAAACGACCGAGGGTCCTGCAGCATATCCGGGGGGAGAGAGCCCTGGATTGTTGAACAGACGCTAGTAGCGATCCAGCGTCGGAGCCGGAATCCCCCCGTCCCTGAGGGCAGGGAGTGGCTGATCGCCGAGTCCGAAA